>NC_081407.1:761913007-762075507 GCF_030272615.1 Cryptomeria japonica | reverse complement strand
AACTTTCTAGACTCATAGACAATTGCTTGCCCATCTTGCATAAGGACCTCATGTAACCCCTTCTCTGGATGCATTCACAATATCAATAAATGTCCTTCAAGTATAAGTGTGGTCATCAACTTCTCTTTGTGATATTCTAACACCTCCTGATATTTCTTTGCCCACTCAAATCTTCTTTCCTTGGCTTGAAAAGTAAATAATAGGATGACCTATTTGTGAAAAGATCATTACAATTTGTCTAAATTATTTCCTACACACAGTTCATCGAATTTCATAACTTTTGATGTGTGTTCATGAGCACGAACGATAAAATAATAAATTCATAGTGTCAATATCTTGTTCTAAATATTGTCTTGTGGATATCTTCTTTCAATCTCTTGCTAATAGACCAACTACCAATTTGTTTGCATAGTACTACAACCCTTCTCAACTATTCTCATACCTTCTTCATTGTACATGGACATTTCAACATCATCATATCATCATGATATAAATCCTATATGAATTCATTAATCTCCTTCATCTTGGCTGCAAACTCCTAACACCCTTATTCTTTTGCTTTGCTTTAGCTGCATGGCGAAGGTTTACTGCATTTTACTTTATTTTTATTATTTGAATGTGAACTTTATTCCATGGGTCATCTAAACATTTCAACCTCTTGGAAAAACAATCCACTTGGCTCTATTCTTCCATAACCAATTCATACCTAGGATTACATCGTAGGAACTTAAGGGTGTCCCATACTGAACAACCTCCATAGTGAATCTTGGAATTTCTACCCAAAAATTTTACAAGCACTGCATTATCTTGGGCTCACAACAACAATTTCCTATAAACAGCTTGTAGTTATTTTTATTCCTTTCCCAGCCCTTTTGTTCCTTCCAAGTAGTTGTCTCATCCAACAATTGATAAGCTTTCCATATAGCTTGATATTAATACAGTAGTTTCTTATTGCAAGATACTTTTCCTTTCCTACTAACTACACCTCAATAATATCTTCTAATACCGAGTTTTCATTTTAGGCCATTTAATCTTCTTGATTCCTCTTTCCATTCTATTTTTAGGGCATCCAAGAATTCTCCCTAGACTAGCATCCTCAGGTTCTTCATGATCAACCATTCTCTAACTTTATTCACTTGACTAAATTAAGATGGTTCTATTTGATTTTCATATTGTACATACTCTTCAAAATCTAACTTATATTGCTCAAGCCCAAGTATTGACATTCTTATTTGTTAGTTCACATTGTTATTCTCTCGACTAGGAGTTACTATCTTCTCCTGAGATAGGTTCTTCCTTATCATCAAATCAAAAGGAGTGAGAATATAAGGGTATTATGACCTTATAGCTCTTTTCTTTCATGAGTCACTTTCTTAGTTGAGTTTTTACTAGACTCGGTTAGGGTGCACTTTTGACTATTTTTTAGTTTGATGGACCATCTGCTCCTATCTTTTTGGAGTCATCAGATGGCTTTCCCTTAAGTCTCTATATCATATGGGATTGAAGAAAAGTAATCATACATTATTTTGATCATCCATAGTTAATTCATAGTTGGGTCGTACACCCTTTCTATTTTAAGGCTCGATTCCATTTCCTACATTCACAATGTGCTTCATTCACAAATTCTATTGTTAGAAGAAAATAGATTACGATCTATATTGGAATTAAACTTTGAGCATTTCAAATAAAACATAACTACTTTAGTTGAAATTAAAAACTAACCAACTAATTGCTCTTCGGCATAATAGGAATCGAACTGATTCATTTGAAGGGAAGTTAGTTCTTTAATGATCAAAACATGGAACATATAACATTTTGCTAAACAACATGAGAAAGGTATTTAAATGGAAACTTCCATTTTCAAAGAGGTAAAAGTTTAGAGATTACAATACAATAAGCTTTCTAACTAGAGATCTTTTGTATCAAGCCTGAGTATATCCTAGGAGAGGAAGAGTATCATCAAGGATTTTCCTCCCAAACTCAAACTTGGTAGTCTCTCATGCCCCTTCCTACCGGAAGCATCCTGACCCTACACAAGGGTGAAACTAAAGATGAGACTTAGTTTCCATCTTACCATCTGAGCTTGGTGTTTATAACCTACACAAACTAGTTGGTGGTACACTATGGGTACCCCACAACTAGTATGACCCTTCTAACTAGAGGTGTATCCGGTTCTGGTGATTTGACAGTCGCTTGCATTAAGCACCACCACCTTGGGCAAGGTTTTAATATTGCAAGCACATTAAATGAGTTGTCAATACTCACCACCCTTGCTCAACTTGTACATACTGGAGTTCAACTGGCTCACATGACACGTAACATTTGGTTATAGCTGACCCACTATCTCTTGATCCATTTAGTTATAAATTGTCTTATATCTACTGATATTATCGGTTTTCAATGAGCTTCATGATAATATTAAATTAATGGATAACCTACTACTATCTACCATCTCTTAACAAACTCAACTATCTCAAGGATACCGTTAGCTAAGTTATTATTCATTACACTTTGCTCTGCTAAACGAGAAAATATGATCCCAATTATTAGGGAAACTAGTTTGGTTTTCTATCTTTAAGGTTTAGGTGGCGAGCCCAACGTTCAGTGTCAAACCTGGTAGCTCTAATACCATATATAATAGCCAAAATTCTAAAATAGATAATGTATTAACTTTTCCAAAATATAAGAAAATAAATTCATGTATTACATGTTCAGTTGAAAATGAAATTGCTAATAACTAACTTTCACTTCAACTAACTATCCACTTTTCAAATAAAGGAAAAATAAATAACATCTCATCAACTTTATTATTTCAAGCAAAGAAAGAAAAGGGTTAAGAGTTTACAGAATAATGAACTTTCTGATGAACATATGCTTACTCAATACAAGTGGGAGAGGGGGAACATCACCAAGGGATTTTTTGCCCAACCACGAATATAAGTCCCCCTTGCCACTTCCTACTGGAAGGGCTTGACCCTTCATTAGGAAAGCAAATAGAAGATAGAATGAATGCCAATAAGTCTCTAAAATTGGTGTTTAGAATCTACACAAATTAACCAATCATATGTTATAGGTATTCCCCTAACTTGCATGACACTCTGGCTAGTGGTGCATTTGACTCTAGAGAGTTGACAGACGCATGCTGACTGCAGTGCCACCTTGGTCAAGATTTCATTATAAGCACATAGGAGTGTAGTCAATGTCCATCACCTTTACTCAACATAAGGAATGAATTGTTGTGTACTTGCAACTTACCCGTGGGTCCATTTGACCATTGGTGAACTTTGAAAAATAAAAACAAAGTAGATAGAGGTATAATCCTTCCATAGGAATCAACATAAGACCTTACTTAGTTTAGGGTGTAGGTTAACATACTAAGAATCAATTCTGAAAGATATATCAAGCTATTCATGGTTATTGTTTTCAAACAGAATAGAAATTAGTTTGCCTTAATTAAATATCAAACACTGATATAGTAGAATAGATCCATCAATGATTATAGGTCTACCTTGATCAACTATCAAGCACTAATAAAACATAACAAAATTCTATGGTAAATGGTCTGCCTTGACCCACATTCACAATGGATTGAACCACATACATAATGACATTTAGAACATCATAATCCAAGAATATGGTTTGATTTGTTCCATAATCGGCTAACGAAAAACAAGATAGAGTACCCAAAGAAACCGATTTGTCTCGATCACAATAATAAAAGTAATAAAAGCAATTCAACTTGGAAACACATGCTAGAACATATAAATCAACTTTTGTATAGGGGTTTGAACTCTATGGAATTCATTCAGCTTATTTACAAGACAATCGCATTCCTCAAATTCTTGGCTTAATGGAGTATGCAAAGTCCCTTCCATCGATACTATGATCTTGTATGTAGAAGGTATTTTGCATTAGATGTTCCATTCGAAATCAATTAAATAACACATGCATATCTCAAGTATTAATCATACAGATTAAGAACAACAAAGCATAATAATGCTTGATCTTTATTACCTATTACTACATTCATCAAAACTAAAATACATTATGATATTACATAAATAGAGTAAGACAATAACTCTTGCCTGATAATCGACAGACAATAGTTGCCTTGAAGCTTCTCAACATGAGCTAACTAGCTCAGTTCTTCTACCAAAATGACAACCAATCACACAAAAAAAGAACCCATGACTCTCAAGATCCGTCCCAACTCGGAAGTAACAATAACCTCTAAATCGAGACTTTCACCTTAGCAGAGTTCGACAGTATTTCCAAGAGCAATACAATAGTCTCCCCAAAGAAAATAAATACAAATTGCGATTACATAGAGAAAGTGACTCAATCATTTCCTAGATAGAATAGTGACCCCCATGACATCATTCAATGCAAACTACATAACAATCCACTTTCTATGAAGCACTTGCAAGCACCGACAATCTTGAATCAAAACTTTCAATAGTTATAAGAAAGCTCAGCCATCGAGTTGGTGACCACCATGTCCATCATCGGTGGTCTATAACATGACGCGCGATACATATTGTTGTGCTACCATCACATAAACATAAACAAGAATGGATATATTAATATTCATACACATACAATTTCCAATGTACATGTGTGGGTATTAATATATTCACAAGCTATAATGCCATCAAAGTTACCAAGTAAAATATAATGGTGTGTGTTTGTACATATCACACACACACACTCTCTCTCACACACACACACACACGTGTGTGTGTGTGTGTACATATGTATGTATATACATACATATATGATATATATGTATATGTAAATGTGTATGTATGTATGTATGTATATATATGTATGTATGTGTGTCTATATACATATACATATACATATACATACATACATACACACACACACACACATATATATACACACACACACATACATATACATATACATGTATATGTATGTATATATATAGATATATATGTGCATATATATGTGTGTGTGTGTATACATACATACTTACATACATGCATACATACATATATGTATGTATGTATGTATGTATGTATGTAAGTATGTATGTATGTATTTATATGTATATACATATAAATATATATGTATATACATATAAATATATATGTATATGTACATATGCATATGTGTGTGTGTGTGTACATATATGTATATACAAACACACACATATATGTGTGTATATATAGATATATATTTATATGTATACATATATATATATGCATATATATGTATACATATACATATATACATACATACATATATATACATACACACATACATAAATATATACATACATACATATATGTATATGTATATATATATGTACACATATATACATATATATCTATGTGTGTGTGTATTTATATATATGTATATGTATATATATGTATATACACACATATATAAATACATACATATATGTGTGTGTGTATATGTATATATATGTATGTATGCATATATATACATATATACATACATATGTATGTATATATACATATGTATGTATATATACATATGTATGTATATATACATATGTATGTATATATACATATGTATGTATATATACATATGTATGTATATATACATATATATATATACACACACACACATGCATGTACATATATTTATATATAAATATACATGCACATATATATATACATACATATATAAACATACATATACATATATATGTGTGTGTGTGTGTATATACACACACACATATATATATGTATGTATATATATACATACACATACATACATAAATATATATGTATGTATGTATGTGTATGTATATATATACATACATATATACATACATATATATACATACACATATGCATACATACATATATATACATACATACATACATATATATACACATATATATCTATATACATACATACATATATACATACATACATACATACATACATATATATATACACACACATATATATACATACATACATATATACATACACATATATATATACATACACATATACATACATACACATACACATATACATATATATATATATACATATATACATATATGTATGTATATGTGTATATGTGTATGTATATATATGTATGTATATGTATGTATATGTGTATGTGTATGTATGTATATGTGTATGTATATATATATGTGTATGTATATATGTATGTATGTATATACATACACATACATACATAAATATACATATATGTATATATACATACATATATATTTATGTATGTATGTGTATGTATATATATACATACTGTAGACATCTAAAAATGGTCAACGCTTGTGGAGTCATACTTTAACATTTGTGCATTGCCTTATTTTAGGGTTCTTGCATCGCATTAACATTTCTTCTATGTTGCGCACTTGGTCTTTATCATTTGCGAGCATCAAGTCCTTCTTCTGCATTCCTCATTTTTATCGCTTTCAAATTAGGTCTTGTCAATAGCAATCTTCAGTCATGATTTTGGTATGTATGTATATGTGTATGTATATATATGTGTATGTATATATGTATGTATGTATAAAAATACACATACATACATAAATATACATATATGTATCATAAATATACATATATGTATATATACATACATATATATTTATGTATGTATGTGTATGTATATATATACATACTGTAGACATCTAAAAATGGTCAATGCTTGTGAAGTCATACTTTAACATTTGCGCATTGCCTTATTTTAGGGTTCTTGCATCGCATTAACATTTCTTCTATGTTGCGCACTTGGTCTTTATCATTTGCGAGCATCAAGTCCTTCTTCTGCATTCCTCATTTTTATCGCTTTCGAATTAGGTCTTGTCGATAGCAATCTTCAGTCATGATTTTGGTCGATCTTATCCTGTCGCATCATGCGTGCTCATTTATCATCATTTTGGACATCGTCAATCCTAATCGATGATAGAATTAGGGTTTTTTTTCTCTTGTCAATCTTTCAATCATCTTTAGCTTGTTAGTAATCATTTGCGATTATCAGCTTATCAATCTTGTCATTTTGCGATCGATTCGTCATCGATACTTGTCCTTGTCAATCTTGTCATTTTGCGATTGATTTGTCATCGATCCTTGTCCTTTTCAATCATGTCAATTTGGATCGATTAGTCATTGTTCCTCGTCAATTGGTGCTTATCAATTTGATCTCCTTGTCAATCTTGGTCAATTTGTCATTGATTTTTGTCAACCAATCTCAATCATTTATCAACATTGGTCCTTTGTCAATCAGAATCATGATTGAACCTACATTAATTTCTTGTTGTCTTGACCTAATTCCTTGTCCTCTTATTTCTAGGGTTTTATGATTTGTTCATTTAATCCTTTTCTTCTTCTTTGTGGGTTAAATAAATCTATTTATTTAGTCCTAGGTCTCTTTCATGAATTAATTAATGGATGAAAACCTATTAATTAATTCACCTAATTTCTATTTCATCTTTTTCCTCAATTTTCTAATTTGCTAATTTCTCCTAATTCCTAATTGCTATTTCAATCTTGTCATAATCTGTCATAATTTGTCATACATCTTGCATAGCAACTTGCCATAATTTGTGCATAATTTGTCATACACCTTGCATAGAAATTGTCATACATTTGTCATAATTTTGCCATTCTTGATTTGAATTTCCTTTCAAATCTCTTCATGCTAATCTTGTCCTCTCTCCAATTTGTCTATAAATTGGATGATTTTCTTCTATGAAAGAATCAATCAATCACATTTTCGAGTAACCTTATACTGCGAATTTCATCTCTCAACAACTTGCTTTCCACTTGCATTTTGCACTTGTAGGTGAGATCCACATCAAATTTGAAGGTGAAAGAAGAACAATGGAGCCACATGAAGGAGATATCTGTGTCGGTTTGTTTCAATTTCATTTGATTTGAATATCTTGTCTCTATGTCTTCATTGATTGGATTGGGATTGCTTTCATAGTAGCTTTAGGTTTTGTGGTTGTCCTAATTGCTATTGTTTTGATGATTTTCAATTTCCTGATCTACATTTTCTGGTGAACCCAACGTGAACTAACTCCTTAACCATGTTTTGAGTGCATTTGAACTGTTTGCAGGTGAAAAACTCAAGAAACAGGGCAACTCGGAGCTCTTTGGATACTTCTACACCTGTGTTGAAGTTTTCTGCGCCTATGTTTGAGTTTTCTATGCTTGTGTTGATTGGTTTTGCACCTGTGTTGAGGCATTTTGCGCCTATGCAAGGCCAGAAATAGAGGTGAAATCAGTTGTTTTTACTCGCAAATTCGTTTGTTTTCATTCTGTTTCTTGCATTCTGGTTTTTTTTTGGTACTAATTCTCTGTGCAGCATCTGGGTGTTACGTGTGATGAAGACTAAAAATGCAACTACTAACGAATCTTATGTAGGACGCGGTCAAAGACTCTCATTAAAACATCTTGCTTGCAATTTTTAAAGTAGTTGCACATTTCATTTCTTAAAGGTTAATGAACACCATGCATGCTTTGTCTGTTTTTAATTTGATTGCATGTTTTAACCCTTAGAACTGGGCCTGCCTCCCGATTTTCCTGGCACTTCGCACAAGCATTGGTGAGAGGGAACGACCCAAAGTGGTGATGGGCTAAAGCCAAGCTCTTCCGAACCACTCTAAATAACTGTGGATGCAACGAAAGTTGTAGACAATGGGTGCTGGAATGGTATTGTGACGATTTATTCGTCGGATCAATACCCACCCGAACGGATGCCCTTACTAGAATCTCTTGTTTTTAGATGCCAAAACCCTTCTCTCTATTGGCTCAAGCATTGTGATACACGCATGCCAAAGACACCTCTCATGTACTCCTCAGTTAGAGATAGAAAGTTCTTGGGAAGTGATGCCCCTTGAACTCGAAGCTTGGTATGCCCGAGAAGTGAGTGCACTGTAAGGGGGAGCCAGTGCTACCAAGTGTCTAGCTATCTGGCTGAGTGTTGTATTTTATGGTTAGAGGATTCAACAAATATTGCCCTTGCCAGCCATAGGATTTGTTGTGAATGTGCTTAATTGTCTTGAGTCAAAGTCAAACAAACATTTTGTCTTCCGTGATTGTCAAAAGTTAAATCAAAAACAAACTTTCAAAAGTGCTCATAATCAACTTGGGTTTTCAAAATCAACAACCTTCAATTCAAAACAAAATCCAAACAAAAGCCCAAATTTGTCCAAATATTCATCCAACATTTGAACATGGCCTGTCAAAACATTGAATATCTTTGTTTCAAAATTCATGTCACTTTAGGCTAGGTTTTGCATAGTCCAACTTAGGTCCTAGGACATATTGTCATCTCCCTTCATTTTAGTCCTTTTCATTGCAAGCATCCTCATCTTGCACTTAGGTTCAAAATCATTTCCCTAAGTTTGCATTTCATTGTCATATCCAAGCTAGATTTCCATTTAGGTGACATTCGTGCATTATCCTTGTCATGCTAAAATTAGGTCTTGCCTAGGTTGCATTTTGCATATTCCAAGTCATTGATCTTCGCATATCCTTATCATTGTATTGTCATCTTGTCTTGGCTTCATCTTGTCATATCATATCCTTAGATCATTTTCATGTCATATCCTAAGTCATTGTCATAATCATTGCCTTCTTGCATTTAGTCTCAAAAATTTGGTTTGTCAAACTAAAAAAAATTGAAACTTTGGATGATACCCTAAGTTGTTGTTAAGGAGTCTTGACCTTGTCTAAAATTTGTCCTTTCATTAATATCATTTTTTTCAAACCTAGCTTAGTATCCAAGCATATAGGTGAGACATTGTCAATTTGTCCTATTGTCATTTGGTCCTTTGTCCTTTAAGGTCTTTGCTTCATTTCAACTTCCCAAGGTTGAGTCTTTAGGTTTGCAATCCAAAAAGTTTGTCAAAATCTTGAAAAACAATAAAAATATAGATTGCATTCTTGCCATAGATTACATTTTCATCTATTTAGGTTGCATTTAGTTGCATATCATACATCATCCTTTTAAAATCAAAAAAAAATCCCAAAGATATTGCATTTGCATAGTGACATGCCTGTTGAAACAAGGTCAAAATCTAAGAAGATGGGTGAACCAACATATCAACCCATTGACAGCGTATCAAACTCACAGCTTCAACCTAGTCAAACATTACAAATTGAAGGTTCTTCAAACACATCATTACCACAATATGGAATGGTTCAACTTGGACCACCTCCACTATATGAGCCAGTGTTTGTACCCATGAAACCGGGATATGGGAGTGTTCCACCAATGCCAAGGGAAAATGCACCTTTTGACTGGAATCAACTAAACCTGCAACATGAAATTCAAACTCAAACTTTTTATGATGAAACAAGTCTCCAAATACAAAAACTAGAGGAGAAACTAGCTCGAGAAACAAAGATAATTTAACAAAAGGTGAAAAACAGTGAGAAGATTAGATCCCAAATGTCCAAAACATTTAAAAAATTTCAAGGTCCAAACCCAAACTTTGAGCCAATTGATGTAAGATCTCTTATTGAACAATCAAACATACCAGCTCTCCTCTCACAAATAGAGATGATAAAACAATTTCAAGAAAAGAGACAACAACATTATGTGCCTCCACAACAAGAACAAGAAGGTGTTTACTATCAATCACATTTTCAACCATCACAACCAATTGTTCAACAATTCGAACATTTCCAACAGACACAACCAATGGTCCAATTTCAACAATATGTCCAACCAACTATACAATGTCAACAAATGGTTCAACCAATGGTGGAATATCAATGTCAACAACTACAACCAAACATTCAAAAATAAAGGTTGCAGCACACACCAAGCCAAATTTTGAACATGTCAAACCAATTTGATCAACATCTAGTTCGAAATCAAAACATGACATCAGACCAGAACCAACTCCTTTCCAAACAAGTTCAAATTCCAGATACAACTATGTCAAAACCTTGAAAGAAAGGTGGCCTTATTGCAAGGATCTTAAGGAAATTACCAAGTGAGTTCTTTGAGGAAGATCAAGATAATACACTTATGTCTAGCAATGCCTCATCCCCCCACAAACAAATTGACTCTCCAATGGCATCTATCCCTACACCTTTAGAAGTTTCACAAGAACCTTCCATATTGTCCTCATCAAATAATACACCCAAGGATGAAATTATCCAAGGGCTATCCATAATTGATTTCCAAGATAATCCAATTCATGATGCACATCCTTGTCATGTTTCAGAAATACAAGACCCAATGCCACCATGCACTTTATTGCCATTACCTGTTTTAGAGGACCCCATTCGAAGTCCCTCTTCCTCATGTTCAAGCATTGATTCCTTGCCAGAATCCATCACAAATGTTCAAAGTGCATTTCCTTCATGCCAAAACATTGATCCCTTGTTAGAATCCCCCATGCATATCCAAAGTCCAACCCCATGTCAAGAGGGTAATTTAGAGCACGAAGAAACGTGTCTTGAAATAGATCAAGATCAAGATCCTGAAACCTTATCATCCCATCCAATTGTTGACCAGGATCCCATTTCCCCAGACACTCGCAATGATTCCATTATTCTTGTCCATTATATCCAAGAACACAATATCCTTTCAAATCCCATTGACATTCCACTTCCTAAGAAAGATCAAGATATCCCTTCCATCCTTTCCGATGATCCCATTAAAAGTCCAAAGCAAAGCAACTTTCAAGAGGATTCCAATGATCTTCCTCCTTGTCAAGATCAAATTATTCCTTTAAATCCTCCACAAGATCCTTTTGTTCCTCCATCTCCTTGTCTTAATCCTCCATATACACTCCAAGATCTCGTTTCTTTTAATGATCCCATTATTTATCCCATTCCATCTCTTGAATATCCTATCATTGATCCATGTCCACCACACAACCCTAGTCCCCCTCACAATCCCAGTCCCCCTAATGATCCTAATCCCCCTCATGATTATAATGTGTCAGTGCAAGATGTTCATGAACCCTTGACATGCATAATGGGTTCTTCCACTTTGGTCCAATCTGATCCACTTCATGATCTCATTATTTCTCTCATATCATATCCATCTAATAATGGACTTGCCTCTTCCTCTAAAAGAAAAGAGTATCCTACAAGTTAAGATATTCATAAAGGCCAAGGGGTAGACCTTCACAAGAAAGAACTCCTCAATATGAAAGAAAATGTTAAGGGTCATGTCTACGCAACTCACTCTCAAGACATTGGTGTCCCTCCATCAAAATCAAAACATACACCTTCCCCATCATACTTTCCATCCATCTTAGGTCCTTATATTCCTTCATCCTCTATGCAAGGTCAGCAAAGGCACAAATCCTTGAGTAAATTTCATCCATCCAAAATAACTCCATTTCATTCATATCCATCCATGCATTCCTTTCCCCCTCCAAGCAATTTGGATGCCAAGTATAAAAGTCATAAGTCTAGAAATCCACATGTATTCAAGGATCAACATGTCCAATATAATCAACATGTCAAAACAAAGAAAAATTTGATCTATAAAGAAAAGGAAAAATCCAAAAGGTCACAAAGGCCCATTGCTCAAAAATAAAAGTTAAAATCTATATGGGTTCCTAAATCCCTTGTGTTGGCAATGCACTCCAAGGAACCACAAAAGCATGAAAAATCAAAAACCATGTGGATCCCTAAGCATCTCCTTAAAGCACAAAAGCCTAAAGAAACATCCAACTTGGCATCCAAAGTTGCTATTCCTCCATCCAACCCTCTCAAATTTGTTCCTCCATCACCTTCTTCATCCATTTTGGGCCCTTATGTCCCAAAATCCCAAGCTATTCCTCCATCCAAATCTCACTATCTGAGATCCATTTTTCCTCCATCAATCCACCACTCATCAAGGTGTGTTCCAATGTTGATCTTGCCTTCATTTCCATCCAGTGAAGCCCAATTCTTCCAATACCCTATCCATTATCCAATGCATATTTTTCATCCTTCAATCCCTTTGATCCCATCCTTTGCATAAATCCTTGCCTTAATGTCATCTCTTTTTCCATATCCTTATCCTACCAACGTCTTTGAGCATACTTTTAAAGGTCATGGTCCATTTTTTTCAAGGCTACTATCCAAACAAAAAGACGCTTGAGTCCTTCTTCCATCCCCTATCATGTGTCCAACTTCTATTGAAAATGTCAAAATAAAAAAAAAAGTGAAAAAAAAAGAAAAAGAAAAAAAAAAAGTAAAGCAAAAATTATTCGTCCACTAGTGAAAACTTGGCAAACAGGTGCCTTGGGAAAGTACCATGATGAAAACCTGGCAAACAGGCGTCATGCGTAATCTATGAACTTCTTGCATACCATACTTGGGGATAGGTTTTATCCTATCATATCCTTTTGTCCTTCATTGTTCCATTATCCTATCGAACCCCTATCATTACCCTTCATATCCTATTGTCCCTCATGTCCATTTTCCCTTTCCACCTTTGATCTTGACAAGGCTGAGGATCGTCATGAGCATCATGCATCTTGTTTGTAGCTTTTAGTCCATCATAGCTTTTGGTCTTTATCTATTTGCTTATTACAACCTTTCATCCATATTCCCCGTCTTATTGCAACTCTCTACCACTATCCCTTAGCCAACCCCAACCTTCAGTCCATGTCCCTTATCCATTCTTGGTCTTGCTTATCCTATCCATATCTTATCACTATCCATACACCTTTTTTGTTCCTTGATCTTGATTTGACATAAGGACGCAAAATTTAAACATGGTTTCAAAAAACCTCTTGACATGTCCCTCATGCCATGTCACTGCTTTACATTGTCATATCCAGTCTCGTCCCATCACGCAATAGCCCTTGAAAATTGCATCCATCTTGTCTCCATGATAAAAGGCCTTTGTCTTCCCTCTATCCACTAACATTTCAAAAAGCCTATTTATTCACCTATCGTATTCCTTGCCTTGCTAGACACTGGGGGCAAAATCCCTAAAAATCAAATAATATCCTGAAAAAATCCCTAAAAATCATATAATGTCCTGAAAAAATCCCTAAAAATCAAATAATGTCCTGAAAAAATCCCTAAAAATCATATAATGTCCTGAAAAAAAAGAAAAAAAATCCTTAAAATTCAAATAATGCCCTGAAAAAATCCCTAAAAAATCAAATAATGTCCTAAAAAACGAACAAAAAAAAATTGTAAAAAACTCAAAATTCCTACAAAGTGAAAAACATCAAAATCCAAAAACAATTTCTTTGGCATTTTTGCATTTTTGTCAATAAATGGTCCCCTTTGTGCATAGACAGATCGTTGAGCATACATCCAACGACACTCAATCTAACATTGTGCTTTAATGAGATCACGCATTAACAGATGAACTGTTCGACCAAGCAAGCATTCAACCTTATCACAGTTGTCACATCAATCCAAATAGCATTAACATTACCATTGGTCCTTGTCAACATTATCATGGGTCTTATACAGGGTGTGGTATACTCGAAACCAAACTGTGTCCTGTCTTCCCCGAGGTACCGCATTCCCTGAAACCAAACAGCATGATCATTCTTGTTTTCCACTTTTGACAATGACGATCAAACTGTTTGTTTGACTTGGTTGAAATTGTGCATCTTATCTTTTTACTGATTTATCTTTGGCTTCGATCATGTTCCTATGTTGCTCGATGATGTCACTGAGTGATTTAGAGTGACCGGGATGGTTCATGGTCCCTTTCCTTTTTGTTGTGTTTGATGTTTGTGGAATGCTTGTCACAAACTGGGGCAACTATATCACTGGGTGTCTGTGATAAGTACGTTCACTTTGTGAACGTCACACATACCTCGACCCTTGATGTATGCACCCTAGGATGCTTCACTCATTCCTTGTGTGCGATCTATCTATCTTTTGCAAAAGGGGTTGCGTTCCAGCTCTGGCCTTCAATGCCATGATGCTCTGCATCTGCTTTGCTACAATAAATAAAGGTTCTCACCTACTTATGTGCATTTGTGAAAGCAATTTTTCCTTCATCTCTAACTATCCTCTATCTAATTTGTGCTTACTAACATTTCTTCCATCAGTCTTGGCAGTCTGTTCGAACCTATCGTCTTTTGTCATTCTTATTGACCATTTGGCCTCTTTTCTGGATTTTTCTGGCCAATTCCTCGAGGGGGCATGCATATGTCATTGTTATTGTCTGGGGCATTTTCATTATTGTTCTTTGAAACAACGCTTAGAATCACATTGTCTCAAAGAGGGGCAAAATATAGACATCTAAAAATGGTCAACGCTTGTGGAGTCATACTTTAACATTTGTGCATTGCCTTATTTTAGGGTTCTTGCATTGCATTGACATTTCTTCTATGTTGTGCACTTGGTCTTTATCATTTGCGAGCATCGAGTCCTTCTTCTGCATTCCTCATTTTTATCGCTTTCAAATTAGGTCTTGTCAATAGCAATCTTCAGTCATGATTTTGGTCGATCTTATCATGTCGCATCATGCGTGCTCATTTATCATCCTTTTGGACATCGTCAATCCTAATCGATGATAGAATTAGGGTTTTTGTCCTCTTGTCAATCTTTCAATCATCTTTAGCCTGTTAGTAATCATTTGTGATTATTAGCTTATCAATCTTGTCATTTTGCGATCAATTCATCATTGATCCTTGTCCTTGTCAATCTTGTCATTTTGTGATTGATTCGTCATCGATCCTTGTCCTTTTCAATCATGTCAATTTGGATTGATTAGTCATTGTTCCTTGTCAATTGGTGCCTATCAATTAGATCTCCTTGTCAATCTTGGTCAATTTGTCATTGATTTTTGTCAACCAATCTCAATCATTTATCAACATTGGTCCTTTGTCAATCAGAATCATGATCGAACCTACACTAATTTCTTGTTGTCTTGACCTAATTCCTTGTCCTCTTATTTCTAGGGTTTTATGATTTGTTCATTTAATCCTTTTCTTCTTCTTTGTGGGTTAAATAATTCTATTTATTTAGTCCTAGGTCTCTTTCATGAATTAATTAATGGATGAAAACCTATTAATTAATTCACCTAATTTCTATTTCATCTTTTTCCTCAATTTTCTAATTTGCTAATTTCAATCTTGTCATAATTTGTCATAATTTGTCATACATCTTGCATAGCAACTTGCCATAATTTGTGCATAATTTGTCATACACCTTGCATAGAAATTGTCATACATTTGTCATAATTTTGCCATTCTTGATTTGAATTTCCTTTCCAATCTCTTCATGCTAATCTTGTCCTCTCTCCAATTTGTCTATAAATTGGATGATTTTCTTCAATGAAAGAATCAATCAATCACATTTTCAAGTAACCTTATACTGCGAATTTCATCTCTCAACAACTTGCTTTCCACTTGCATTTTGCACTTGTAGGTGAGATCCACATCAAATTTGAAGGTGAAAGAAGAACAATGGAGCCACATGAAGGAGATATCTGCATCGGTTTGTTTTGATTTCATTTGATTTGAATATCTTGTCTTTATGTCTTCATTGATTGGATTGGCATTGCTTTCATAGTAGCTTTAGGTTTTGTGGTTGTCCTAATTGCTATTGTTTTGATGATTTTCAATTTCCTGATCTACACATACATATATATATATGTGTGTGTGTGTGTGTGTGTGTGTGTGTGTGTGTGTGTGTGTGTACACACACACACACACATATGTATGCATGTATTTGTGTGTGTGTGTGTGTACACACACACACACACACATATGTATGCATGTATTTGTGTGTGTGTGTGTGTGTCTGTGCACGTGTGTGCATATATATGTATATACATATATATACATATATATGTATACATATCTACATGCTTAGCAGGTAGGCTCCAGTTGACGTTTGAGACTGACTCCTTCCCTCCCTCGTTAATTAGTTCTATGTAAACATATATCTATATAGATATATGTATATACATATATACACATATATACATATGTATACATATAAATATATACATATATATTTTTATATATACACACATATATACATATATATATGTTTATGTGTGTGTGTGTTACTACTTATTGAGTTGTCATTAGTTTTATATCAAAATTCATTCTATATACTCTAGTCGGTTACTACTACTGAAATATTCAATCGGTAAGCATAGAGCAGTCGGTTACAGAAGAAAGTAGTCACAGAGGCTAGTATACACCGAGCTGTCTACCGAGTAATATTCTATGACTACCGAGCAGCAATAATGATACACCGAGTTGATATACACCGAGTGAAATGTTTTACCAGATTCATTGAACCTAGACACATTTGTGGAAACGTGTTACAAGATTGAGGAACAAAGAACCGTTATCACATTGGAAATTGCACTTCTAGATTGTGTATGATTTTGAGGTCATCTATCCAATGAAATATTTTGTATAGTTATTCATTCGATAAATCATGTTTGTAAGATCGAAGCAATGAATCAGATCACTAACATAAGAGATCTATTTATACATCATGGATTAGAATCAGAAAGAGATATAGAGGCATGTTTGTATGAGTGTGAAGACAGACATATGTGAAAAGCAAAATCATGGGAAAGCACTGAGTGTTATGACTATTACAGAGACATAGAGGTCACCAAGAAGGATGGCATGTTTTCATTGTCACAAAGTTGGACACTTGGCTAGAGATTGCAGAGATGAACCTAGAGGAGACACTGAAGAAATAAAAGGCAAATTACAGATGATTTGGAAAAAGAAGGAAATTGTGTCGAATGAAGAAAGCACCTTACCTACCGAGTTAGGTGCACCTATTCAAAATTAATCAGTAAAGGTATGAAGGGACTGCAATCTCTCAAAAGTTAAATCTTAACAGTTCCTATTTTATCATGTACTTAATTCAAAATTTGCATAGCTAAAGATGCATTAGGAAATTTGAAATTTTATCAAGTCTTTTTTAGCACTAGTCAAGTCGGTAAATACAGGAAGCATGTCTAGTCGATGAATACAGGAAGTCTGGCTACTCGATAAAAGCACAAAAAGAAAGGTAAATTGGTTTAAGGGAACCAAGTGCATTTAATGCTTTCTAACCTAACTGCACGAAGCCCGATAAGGTATATTGTGTACTGAAAGCTTTTGCGCGGTCATTTTACACTTACCAAGTTTTCAAGAAAGCAGAGCAAAGCGATTCAAAAGCGATCAAACCACCTCCCAAGCGAATTTCAAGGTATTTACACATCAATCTCAAGCATTTATAAGAGCTAGCTACCGGAAAATATCGTTGTGATAATCTGTTTTATATTTGCTAAGTGGAAAATGTCTACCTTTTTAAAGTTTTCAAACCCTAAGGATCTTTTGTTAGTGATTATCCAAAATTTTCAATGGCACCTAAGATCCAGAAGCCCGTTGTTGTTGAGAACATTGAAAAGCCCTCACTAAAATACTCTCTAACTCCCAAAGTAGCATCTAAACCGGATGATAAAATTGCATTTTCACTCATTTCGGATAAGGTTTTACTAGTTGAGGATGTCAGATTCTTCACTAAGTGTCATGTTGAGGAACTAGGTCATGTTGAAATCAAGGACACATATGATGAATTATGTACCGACGGGAAATTGGATAGCAAGTATGAACACATCAAAATCAAGGGATTGACCGAAGCTCTAACCTATCCCCATGTCTTCAAACCCCAATGGGTCAAGTTTGTTCTGAGCAGAGTTCATGATGATTTCATGTGGTTAGCAGAGCAACCATTCAAAATCACCAAGGAAATCATTCATTTGATCACCGGTTACCCTATTTTTGATCATGCCTGAGCCCAAAAAATGATATCACAGAAGGAATTGATCACTCTAACCGGAGTTGAATCTGATTGCAGAGGACTAAAACTGAACAATGTGACAGATGCAAAGCTAAAGTTTGCCATTAGAGTAATAGGTTATTGTTTCTTCCAATCAGCAAGGGAAAACAGTGTACCCTGTGCAGCAGTCAATTTAGCATATAAAATTGTGAAGAAAGGAATGAAAATTGATCTTTGTGAAGTATTGCTGAAAAACCTGTTTGAGAATATAAACACCATAAGGAAGCCGAAGAAGAACAACTCGACTAATACACTGAATTTTGGATCACTTCTGGTATGTATGTTTTTCTATTTTGAGAAATTCTTTCCATCAGTCGGTAATGTAGTTTGGGAGCTACACCGACCAATCACCCATCAAATCAATGACTTCATCAAGAAGCTAGGTGATAATTTTAATGATATTATGGATGATTATTTCAGCAAGTTTCAAGAAAAGATGCATAACAGGTATAGAATTCCACCCCAATTAGTGGAGAAATACAAGGATGACATATGTTTTGAAGTAGACATCGACTACTGCTATGTTAATGCTGTGGAACTGAGAACTCAAACTTTGCCACCTATAGGTTATGAGATTGACTTTGACATCACACAACAGCAGATAGATGCTTTTCTTACATTACCAAGGCATGCTACCGAGCTGAGGTATGGAACTTATGAAGAAGTTAAAGAGAAAGTGAAGATGAGTATTGTAGTACCCAAGGCTACAAGGAAGGCAACAAAAATGATCAAGGCATTAACGGAGAAATTTGGAGAAGGTTCTTCCTCCACACCTGTCAAAGGCACTCCAGTAATCACCGAGGAGGAATCTGAAGCTCAAGAGGTAGCTATAACACTGAGCACCGAGTTGCCTAAAGGAAAAGTTTTGAAAAGAAAGAAACAGGATACATCACAGGTATCACCGACTCCTTTAGTAAAGCGCCCAAACACAAGATCATCTGCAACATCACCGAGTAAGAAACCAAAGAATTTTGCTGCACCAAAGGTAACAAAAACTTACAAGAAATCTACTCAAAGACTCATTTTGACTAAAGAGTCCAGTGACACCGAATTTGAAGATGCAAGAAAATTTCATATTGTCAAGAGTAAAATGGTAGATGTACATAGTGTTGATAATTTTTGTACTAATTTGAAGCAATATGGTGCATTTGGAGCATTCAGATATGTTAAGTATGAATCCAGATCTAATGATGAAAAGAGACAAATAAAAGAAATTGTCATCTGCACACTTCTGAAATTTCGATTGGTCCCATTGGAAGTATCTAAATCTCTTCCAAATAAATTATATTTGCATATTGATAATAGGTGGAAGTATGCCATGGACTTAGAGAAACAGATGAGAGAAAGAAGTCTGGTACATCTTTTTCCAGACATGTCAGTAGATGAGATCACTGAACATCTGAAAAACTGTCACACACACTTCCTAGTCAAGCAAAGAGCCTTGAAATTGATGAATGGCCTTTACTTGGATGTAGAGAATGAGACCAAAGAAAAATGGCAGGAAATCTTTCGAATCAAGAATGCTGGTGAACAGGCTGAAGTTGAAATAGTTGATGTCACCAAGAAAGATCCTAATATCACCAAGCAAGACCCTGCTAACACTATACATGTTGATGAGGATATCATGGACACCGAGGCACCAGAACAGGAAATGATAGAAGGGAATGCTTATGCTCAACTAATTTCAAGTGAGTTAGTTTTGGAGCAATTTTAGCCCTATCCTCCGGTCACTCAGCCCATTTCAACCGAGGCCCCTCAAGATACTGAATAAGGAATAGAAGGTCACAAATCTACAGAAGGAGAAACTACTTCTCAGGCCACCGAAGGATAGACTTCTCAAGCTCCTTCTAGCACTGAAAATGTTACATCTGAGATCCCAAGCATAGAAGCACCGAAGGACACAACAAAGGCTACATCAGAGGTTCAAGATATTGATAAAAGTGTTGCCTCTACCGAGCAACCTACCCTAGGTCAACAAGCCTCACAAGCCATTGTATTAGTTCAACCGATGAAAGGTAAAGACAAGAAGATGAAAAAGCATAGTTTCAAATTAGATTTGTCAAAACCAATAGTGTTGCCAAATGTAGACATATCCAAATTGAAAGGGCAAACACTCATTGAATTCGATGAGCTATGCAAAGCCAAAGCCGAACAGGAGAAGCAAATGGCTATTCAAAAGAAAAACAAAGTACTTCAGAAGGAGAAAGCATTATTAATAGATATGTTACCTGAAGCTACAGTGACAAAAGATGCATCCATCCATGTTCAACTGGATGAACTCCTAACTAAAATAGAGACATCTGGAGTAGATGCACCTGAATATTTGAGCAAATTGAAGGACAAAGAGCTCACTGATAAAATGATTGAAGAGATACAGAAGGCTATTGCTATTGGCAAAGTAAAACCTGTCAAATTTATTGTTGAGTTGTCCCCTCAACTCAAGCACATTCTTTATTTATTTCAGAAACTCTGTACATTTTCTTTATTCATTAAGGATATCAAAAATAAAACTGAAGTGATTGAGAAAGAGATCACTGATCTCTCAAATAAGTTGACCACTGAGCCAAATTCTATTCAGCATTTCTATACAAAGTTACAAAAGCTCATGGCTCAACAATTGGAACTCGAGAATGAAGAGCACAAGATAAGGATGGACATAATGACTCTTCAAACATTATTCATTCCTCATCTTTCATCCGTCCAAGAGCAGATCAACAAGGCTACCTCCCTATCCACTCAACAAGAGGGAAGCACCTTAAATGGACTAATTTCACTGTTAGCTAACATTACAGCTCAAAATTCACTCATGGACAATGTCAAGGATGCCCTCTCTACCACTCTTACCAATGCAAAGACAAAGTATAAATCCATTTTTGACCAGTTGCCTCCACCAAATGGTAACTAAGTTTTGATGTTTGTCAAAAAGGGGGAGTATAGCATCAAAGTATCAAAGGAGGAGTGTAGTATACAAGGGGAGTATACCGAGCAGGAGAGTCTACCGAGCAGGACTGAGTATCTAGATGGACAGCACCGACCAGTGATCACCGAGTAGTAAACCAAGCAATTAATATAGGATATTGATCACCGAGCATGTAAAATCAGAGTTATGTACAGTATATTGATAAGGGGAGTATATCTGAATATACCATTTTATTGACTAATGTATATACTATCTGTTTAGTCAAATTTTGTAAGTATATAGATTTTTGAGTTATGACTTTGAAAGTAGTTTTGTCAAACATCTCAACTAATGTCAAAAGGGGAGATTGTTACCACTTATTGAGTTGCCATTAGTTTTATATCAAAAGTCATTCTATATACTCTAGTCGGTTACTACTACCAAAATATTCAGTCGGTAAGCACAGAGCAGTCGGTTACAGAAGAAAGTAGTCACAAAGGCTAGTATACACCGAGTTGTCTACCGAGTAATATTCTATGACTACCAAGCAGTAATAATGATACACCGATTTGATATATACCGAGTGAAACGTTTTACCAGATTCATTGAACCTAGACACATGTGTGGAAACGTGTTACAAGATTGAGGAACAAAGAACCGTTATCACATTGGAAATTGCACTTCTAGATTGTGTATGATTTTGAGGTCATCTATCCAATGAAATATTTTGTATAGTTATTCATTCGATAAATCATGTTTGTAAGATCGAAGCAATGAACCAAATCACCGACATAAGAGATCTATTTATACAGCATGGATTGGAATCAAAAAGAGATATAGAGGCATGTGTGTATGAGTGTGAAGACAGACATATGTGAAAAGCAAAATCATGGGAAAGCACTAAGTGTTATGACAGTTACAGAAACACAAAGGTCACCGAGAAGGATTTCAGAGAATAGTCAAAGAATAGAGTAAATAGAAGGGTTTACCGAGTTATTTTATGTGTTACCGAGGTATGCTATAAGCAAGGTAATCTCATTTTGAGCACATAGAATCTGCTATAACATTCCAGATGTAAAGTTGCAGATATTTGTAAAGATTTTATTGTAATATTTTGAAGTTGTAAGAGAAACCTTTAACAGGGTAAAAGACTCTAACAAAGTCTATAAATTGTAAAGCCTTTAACCAGGTGCAACATTTAGTTTAAGTGTTGTAAAATCCTTTAGCAAGGTAGATCTAACGATCTTTATACTCCTAACAGGGTAAGCTATCAGAAATAGTTGAACATGTAGCTCTAACCGAGCACTCTTTATTATTGCAGTAGTGAAGTTGTGGGTGCCATCCCCACCGCAATTTTTCTCTCTAACCAAGAGTTTCTACATAACCAAAATATATGTGTTATGGAGTGAATCATGTATGATTGTTATTTATTTGTTTTAGCTTTATGTTATGTTATAGCAGTTTTTGGTTTATGCATAACAGTAAAGATATTGTTGAAGAAAAGTTTTGAAGTACTGATTCACCCCTCCCCTCTTAGTACATTAGCTTTCCATATTGGGCCTAATAGTGTGTACATATATGTGTGTGTATATCGTTTTATGCCTAAAATCATCAAAATTAAGGTTTATGATAAAAAGGGGGAATCACAAAACCCAATCTAAATAACGAATTTCAAACATAACATCAATGAAAGTACACATGCAAATCAATAAGATAATGGAATAAATAATTAATAACTTCCTATTGATTTGATGTGAGTCGCTCTCATTGTTCTTATCTTTCATGTGGAGTGCTGGCTCTCAGAGTTGCACTGCTAACCTGCAATAAGCCGACAAGAATTTGAAGATCGTAATTATTGAAAATGAAGGATTGATTCTAAATTTATAGATTTCAGAAGGGAGACTCAAACAGTTGAGATCAATTTGCAAACTAATTCAATTGACAATTGAGATTGCTTGAGACATAAGAGATTGAGAGAATTACTCAATTTTATTGAGAGTCAAACTCATTTGATTGATAGTCGTGAGGACTGATTCGCTCGTTAACTAACTTGATTGACTAGTTAACTAATTTGATTAAGGAGATGGCTGAATTGATTGATCTTTTCAAAAAAGTTGATTAGGAGTTAGAAAAGGTGATTGGGGAGTTAACTGAGTTAACTGACTAGCTGACTGAATTTATTGACTAGTCGAAAAAAGTTTATTGGAAGTTGAACTTGAAGTGAGTGGCAGTTAGAATTTAGGCATGTGTTGTAGGAAATTAGCATGAAAATGAATTTAATTTGAATTTTCTTTTCAAAAATATGAAATGACATGCAAATTTTTGAGAAATGAAATTAAAATTGAATTTAGAGGAAATTCAAATTTGGGAAAAATTGAATTAATTTGAAAGTGGAGGGAAATGAATTAGATAACTAAATTATTTAAATAAATTATTTAACTATGGGAAATTAGAAATTGAACTTAATTAAATAATGAATATTATTTAATTAAGGTAAATAAATCATAATTAATTAAATAATTAAAATTATTTAATTAACTTTAGATGAGAAATTATCAAATGATTAAATGACTAGAAAGAAATTGAATAATCATTATGTGTTGGAAACGATGATTATTAATTTAGAAGAATAAAATTAGATTAATTAAATAATTAAATAATTATTTAATTAATATGGAGGAATAATTAGTGTTAGTGATAGGATATTTTTAAGTGTCTACATTTTTCCCCTCTTTGAGACAATGTTTGTTAGTAGCCTAAGTGGATTAAGTTGTAGTATACAAAACACCAAGATCCGAATCACAACACCAGAACATAATAGAACATTATCATGGAACCAGCAACACACAATACAGTATGTCAAGATATATTAAATGTAACACAGATGTATATCATATTAATCTCCCCTGGAATGTCCTTCCAAATGTGCTACAAGCTTACATATAAAGAGCTTGGGGTTGGTTAGGCCATCAACCGTCAGACAACCAACTACCCCGTAGTTTATAACTTAATACTATTATTTTATTTTAATACATTTCCAAAAAGCCTTATTTACTAATTAACTAGCTTACATCATCTCCCCCAAAAAAACTTGTCGTCTTCCAGAAGACACAAAACAACAGAATAACAACAAACACTATCTACTGAGAGGGACAAGAGGACGTCCTTGTTCTTGTCGTGGCACGCTCTTGGAGGGTCTTCAAATCTCTTTCAGCAATGAGTTATTTCCCCCGAGTTGCTTTAAGAAGCCTAAGTGCATCTATTCGGTCCTTCTCAGAGGCAGCCAACTCCTGTTCCTTTCCCAGTCATGTGGTTATCTCTTGTACCACTTCTTGTTCCAGAGCATTGATTCTTTCTTTCAGCTCACTCTCTCACTGTAGGGGTAAGGTGTGTTCTCCTTCCATTTTGCTTGCTTTCCAGGTCATTCCTTGGAGCTAGAAGAATGTAGTACGGAAGGTCCACTCTATGGTAGTGAGAGCTCCCATCACCTCTTGATCTCCTCTTGTATGCCCTCTAATAATCTGTGGTACTCCCTAGTTTGCTACCATCTTCAGAGTTTCCTTGTCGGGCCAACCTTGGTTTCTCATTTTCTTCAAGAACTCCCTCTCACAGCCTTCTGCCATAAATGCCATCAGTGCCTCCACTGCTTTCACTATAGCAAGAACATCGGATCCTCGAGAACAATCTATCATCCTCTGTGTAGTTGTCCTCATTACTTCCAACTCTAAAAGAAAATGTTGCATAGCAGCTTCAAACCCTCTAACACCCTCTGCTGGTGAAGACGTGATGTGCCCTTTCCCAGTTTCTCCAATCCTCGAGCTCTCCTCCTATTGGTCAAACCCTAATGATGGTGATGGTGGTGGAACCTCTATGTCCATCTGAAATCTAGCCAACAGGCTGTTCGTTTCGGCCTCCATGTCTGTTTCCTCTGTTCCCTTCCCCATGTCTACTTCTAGCTCTTTTGTAACCAAGTGCATTTCTTGTTTTGTGTTTCCTTCACCCATGGTTGCAGGAGAATCATTTATAGGTGCCACTACTAATGGGACAGCTCTAGCAACTTCCACGACCCTTGATGTGTTTATATGGAGAGTGTGGGCCCCTGCACTATGTCTCCTCAAGTCTATTAGCTGGGATGGGGTCCCTGCAACCCCTGGCACCAAGTGTGTCGTGGTGGGAATTTGTGCCGGTTTGAAAAGTACCTTTTTCTTTACTCCCCATCCTTGAACGGCTGGTATGCCCCCCATATGGCTTCCTGGCCCTACTTGTGGCAGACCTCCTACATTCCCCCCTTCCTGTACCATGCCAATTGGTTCCAATGTTGTAACTTCAGGGCCTGTCCTATCCTCCTTATCACCTTCTGATCCATGCATAGTGTGGCTTTGTTCCATACAGAACTCCCCTTCATCTTCATCAGATGAAGATGAGATATATGTCTCTTCTTCACTCGTCTCTGCCTCTTCCTCAAAGTTGTCATCTTCCTCCCCTCCATCTTCCGTGCTCCCTGGAGGTTCTTGCCTTGCTTTCTTCCTGGGTGTCTCTATGGGTACTATTGTAAAAGTGTCCAGGTGTAGCCAATAGTACATGGTTGGCTTGTAGGGCTTCACCCAATTCGAGGCCACAAAACCTCCTCTATATTCCTGCACGACCTGGGTTCTCAATGCTTCCAAGAAGAGGGCAATGATATGATGGGGCATGTACAGGGTTTTGTGTTTAAGGAGCATGGCCTCCTTTATCCGACTAGAAAGAGCCCGACCCCAATTGTATATTTTTGTCGCTGCTCAGTCCGTACATGAGGCGTAGCATCCATATGGCAACATCGGAGGCTCAACTTGCTACTATTAGCTTACTCTTCAGGACATCCACAATGCATCTCCACTCTGGTGAGGTGATGTAGGATTTTTTCAGGCCCCTTCTATTACTATTCTGCCACAAACTATCCCATTGCTCTTCTGTCAGCGTATTACCGCAAATGTGTTCCAGTAGCTGCTTCTTCTCTTCTATAGACATTCTTTCTGATGGTTTCATGGTTGAATCATCGTTACTTGGAATTCCAAAAACCTTCCTGAACTCCTTGGGTGCATAAGAAATGACCATCGTTTATCCCAAATAGTCAATTACTGATCTATGCTTGTCCTGCTCATATCCATGGACCATGGTGCACATAATGGGTTCAAATTCTTTTAAATTGAAGATAGGCATAAAAATGATTTTATCAACCTCTTCTCTCGTCAATGAATTTTTTAGGTGGTGATCCTTCTCATTGCTTTCCCACCACCTTCTGCACTCACTTCCAACAACTCCTTTAAACATGAGGTTCTCCATTGTTACCTATTATTGTGCTTTCTCCTGTCTTTTCTTGCCGGTTCCTGGAGTGGCCATTGGTTTCTTGTTAGAAGTACGGGCCTTGTAATTTATGTCATAACTTCCCGGTCTAGGGTTGTCGTGACTCCCTTTCACCATATTGTGCCTTGTTGGTGTATGCTTCTCCTTTATTGTGTAACTATAGTGGTGGACCCCTTCGTGGCTTTGAACTCCTTCGCCAACGTCTACACTACAGGGGTGATGGAACAAGTTTACCCCTTCACTGTGTACACTGTGACTAAGTCTGTGTATGTCGTGGCCTTGAAGATAGTCGTTGCACCCATGGTGCACCCTGCGGCTAAGGCGTACGCCTAGGCCTTGCATTGTGTATGCCATCGCTCTATGTTGCGTACGCCTTAGCTCGCTATGCCCCCTCTGCCTTTGCGATCGCTTTCCTGTATGCCATTCGTACCGCTTCCTCGTATGCCCTTCACACCACCGCTTCCCTTTGTGCCTTCATGTACACCCTTCGCACCACCACTTCCTCATACGCCCTTCGCGCCACCTCTTCCCTTCGTACCTTCATGTACACCCTTCGTACCACTACTTCCCTTCGTGCCTTCGTGCCAATTCTTCCCTTCGCATACATCTTTCGCACCTTCGCGTACGTCGCATACGCCCTTCGCACCTTCCCATATGCCCTTCACGCCTTCGCATATGCCCTACCACATGTGCCCCTTGCACACTCTCCTTCGACTGTGTGTATGCTCTATGTGGTGCGTACACCCTTCGTACTTCTTCTGTGTTTACCTCCCGCGGCACCACTCTTCATCACTTCCCCTTTGTTGCCTTCGCAAGGAATTATGTGCCCCCTTGCCCTTTTATCATTTTTTCTAACATGTCGGATGCTTTTTATCCTCCACTTAGTCTTTTTCGAACCACTCCTTCCTTTATTTTGCTGGTCCCATATTAAACTTTTTATATCTGCTTTGGTCTTTATTATCTTTCTATGGCCTTCTCTTTTCATGCGTATTGTTTTTATTTGCATTCGCTCTTTTTTTATTTTTTCCTTGTTTTTCCAATTTTCTTTTTGAACCCATGTTCCTTGTTAGGGTTTCAAGAAGATCTGAAGCAAATATGAACTAACAATTATATGCAGATTTAAATACAAAAGATAAAGGAATAAAATAGGACACAGATAACACAAAGATTTAATGTGGTTCACCCAGAATGGGTTACGTCCACCATACATAGTCGTCCAATCTTTCTTATTATCCAACAAAAATAGTGCATCAACATTACAATGTCTTAAGCATTCCAACCGCTTATAACATGCATTTTTTAGGGCAACAAACAAAGTCGGCCTTTTTAGGGTTTTATTACAATGTCAGTTTTCATCAACAACAAAAAATGGCAAAAACATTTTTCTCGGGGGCTACCGCCCCGAACCCCTGTAGCGGGCTTTGCCCACTTTGGGGGCTGCCACCCCCAAACCCTCGCCCGGGGCCCGGCCTGGCCCGAACCATGACAACGATATGTGCTGAGTGTACAGTACTTTGCTAATCAGTCGCCACATTTCAATAATCTCCCACTTGGAGACTGATCAGGCTCCACACCAAACAATCTCCCACTTGGAGACTGATACTACACGACACCACTATATATGCAACATCTGCTGGATAAAACACTAGGACTCGACTAGTATGAATTCCACAATTATCAATCAAGAAGACCAATAGAAACTGATGAAGAAATTAGCTTCTCCTATGGAACTGCCTTCATGAACATATCGACAGGATTCTCACTTGTGTGAATCTTCTCAAGCCGTAACTGACCCTCCTCAAAAACAATCCGGATGAAGTGGTACCCGAGTTGAATGTGCATTGTCCTTGAATGAAAAGCAGTGTTCTTCGCAAGATGAATGGCACTCTGGCTATCAGTATACAATGGGCGATCCTCCTGTGTCTGACCCAATTCCTCCAAAAAACATTGTAACCAAATCATCTCCTTGCTGGCTTTTGTAGCAACAACATACTCAGCTTCAGTGGTTGAAAGTGCAACAACCTTTTGTAGCCTAGAAATCCAACTGACTGCAGTTCCCCCTATAGTAAAAACATACCCTATAGTGCTCCTCCGTGAATCAATATCACCTGCCAAATCAAAGTCAACAAATCTACTCAGAGTAGCATTAGATCCTTTAAAACATAATGCCTTCATAGTGTTTCCTTTCAAATACTGAAGGATCCATTTCACAGCATTTCAATGTTCCATACCTGGATTACTCATAAACCTGCTCACAACTCCCCCTACATGTGCAATATCTAGCCTTGTGCATACCATTGCATACATCAGACTGCCAACAACTGATGAATACGGAATGTTAGACATTTTCTTTACCTCTTCCTGTGCCTTTGGGAACATCTCCTTAGTCAATTTGAAATGACTAGCCAAAGGTGTACTAACTGCTTTTGCATCCTGCATGTTAAATCTTTTCAATACCTTCTTTATATACTCACTTCGGGACAAATTCAAGGTTCTATTTTTTCTATCTCGTGTAATCCTCATACCCAGAATTTGCTTAGCTGCACCCAATTCCTTCATAGCAAATGACTTCGCTAATTTTTGTTTAAGATCAGTTATGTGTTCCATGTTAGACCCAGCAACAAGCATGTCATCAACATAAAGCAACATGATAATATAACTACCATTATCCAATCTCTTAAAATATACACAATGATCAAAATGACATCCATGATAACGGTGTTCAGCCATGAAGCTATCAAATTTTAAATACCATTGTCGAGGTGCTTGCTTTAGGCCATACAAACTTTTCTTCAACCTGCACACCAAGTTCTCCTTACCTTTGACCTCATATCCCTGTGGTTGCAACATGTAAATTTACTCCTCCAAATCTCCATGGAGAAAAGTTGTTTTCACATCTAATTGTTCAAGATGTAAATCATCTGCAGCCACAAGACTAAGTACAGTTCTAACTGAAGTCATTTTTACAACTGGAGAAAATATTTCATCATAATCTATACCCTTTTTCTATGCAAAACCTTTTACCACAAGTCTGACCTTATATCTTTTCTGACCTCCTTCCTCCTCCTTCAGTCGATAAACCCATTTGTTAAGCAAGGCTCTTTTTTCTGCAGGTAAATGGACTAAGTCCCAAGTCTTATTTTTCATCAAGGAGTCCATCTCCTCTTTCATGCCTAGCTCCCACTATTGTTTGGCATCCACCTACATTGCTTCTTCATATTCTTCTGGTTCCCCAGAATCAGTTAATAATATAGAATACAAAGAAGGAGAAAATCTTTCAGGGGGTCTACATGACCTCGTAGAACGTCTAACACTTGCAGGAGTTTGTGGGACATTCTTTTGTTGCTGAGCATCAGGTACCTGTGGCATTTCATTTTCAGGAATCTCATCCAACACCACATATTCTTGCTTGTCCTATTCATGCTTCTTTTCCTGTGTCTGTTCTTTATACATAACCTTCTCATTAAATATAACTATTAGGTCCCAGAGACAACTGAGGTGGGGGTGAATCAGTTGTCAACAAATTTCAAACCAAAAATAACTTAACCAACTTAATGCTTAATACCGATAAACCAATTAAGTATGTCGGTAAACAGTGTTAATAGTTAATTTCTATACCGGTAAACATTAATGCATGAAACATAAACACAAAGTCATCCACAACACATAACACCAATATTTGTACTTGGAAACCCTGTAAGGGGAAAAACCACGGTGGGAAACCTTACCCACAATTAGATGATACTACTGCAGATAGTAAGTGTACATAAATGGGATCTGCACATGCAGAAAGGCCAATAGCCTAGAGCTCACTGCTTAATCACAAAAAGGGAGTCACACTGATTACAATTGGATGGTTAAATCCAATAAGAATGTACTACACAAAATAGCATCTTCATATGTTGGATTCAGTACCGGTGTAATGTTGATATGCTTTCACAAAAACCTAGCTTCACCTTCAAATGATGTCTTCGTGTATAGCTCTGCTTAATCTCGCATATACCTTCTCACAATTCTTTTTCGCATTCCCCATTCGATCTTACAATAAGATCTTACATTTATACCATAACCTAAGACCAATTTTAGTAGGTCGGCTCTATAAGATATTACAATAAAAAGCATTTTACAAACAATATAATATCCGGTGCAATAACCGATTAAACATGTCGGCTTAAAGCATTTACAACAATAATTAGTCATCTCCATAGCGTGCCATGCTAATCTGGAAAAGATAAACCTGTCGGTGTAACCCTAGGTAACGCTGGACCTATTTGCCGGTAAAAAGAAATATGCAAATATGAATATACCATTGATTAATTCTTCAAAACAAAGTGTCCACATGATGTCTTCAACATTACCAAGTGTCTTCCATATCATTCCAAGTGTCGGTGATCATTATATCCTATCGGTGAACCATATACCAGTAACTGTGTAGTAGTTACTTGCTTGCCAGTGAATGTTGTTGGATCTCCAAAGTGCTAGTGTTTTAGTAGGTGTTGACATCAATGACAAAACCATACCAAAATACCAACAATAACATCTCTACTTCTAGTTATTTTCTTATTTTCAAAATCCCATAATCGATAGCCCTATTCATCTATCCCATATCCAATGAAGGTACATTTCTGAGATTTAGCATCAAGCTTGGTTCTGTTTTCTTTATCAACATGGACAAAAGCTTCACAACCAAAGGTTTTCAGAAAAGAATAATTTACCTTTTTACCAGTCCATGCCTCCTCTAGAATACCACCATCCAAAGGGGTTGAAGGTCCTCTATTTATCAAATAGACAGCAGTATGTACAGCATTTGCCCAAAAATGTAAGGGCAATCCAGCATGCAATCTCATGCTCCTCGCGTGTACCATGATAGTCCTATTCATTCTCTCTGACACACCATTTTCCTGTGGAGTTCCTGGAACTATCTTCTACTTTCTAATCCCATTTAAGGAGCAGTAATATTCAAATGCCTTGTTGCAATACTCACCTCCATTATCTGATCTGAGACACTTCAACCTTTTTCCTGTCTCATTCTCAACCAAAGCTTTCCATTTCTTAAAAGTTTCAAAAACATCTGATTTTTGTTTTAAGAAATATACCCATGTTTTTCTGGTTGAGTCATCAATAAAAATAACATAATAACAAGAGCCACCAAGAGATGATACCTGAGCCGGTCCCCATACATCTGAATGCACAAGCTCTAACTTCTCACTCTTCTTCTCTTTCCCAACCTTGAGAAATCTGACTCTTTTCTATTTGCCATAAACATAGTTTTCACAGAACTCTAAATCAATCTTCTTTAGTCCTGGCAATAGATTTTTGGAGTAAAGGATTTTCATCCCTTTCTCACTCATGTGCCCAAGCCTATGGTGCCACATTATCGAATATGTTCTTGCAACATCTATTGTTGTTGTCCCTACAGTAACTTTATCTGTAGCAGCTAAGGTAGAGTAAGTGTTACCAGTACACAGATATAATGTGCCTACCTTCGCACCTTTAGCTACTACTAATGATCCTTTACTGACATTCTAGGTACTATCTGAGAAGGTAACTATGCAACCTTCACTACCTACTTGCCCTGCAGAAATTAAATTTCTTCTTAAGTTAGGAACATGTCTTACCTCCTGCAGAAACCAGTCATTTCCATTCTGCAACTTGATCTTTATCTTTCCTTTTCCAACAATTTAACAAGGCTCATCATCACCCAAATATACCTGTCCAAAATCACCTTGAACATAATCTAGAAAATATTTTCTATGGGGTGTAGCATGAAATGAAGCCCCAGAATCTATTACCCAGGAATCATTAACATTATCCAAACATAAGATTAAAGCATCTTGTAAAGTATTACTTGCAATATTAGCTTCCTTACTGTCATTTTTATTTTTGTCTCCTTCTTTGGTTTTCTGAGACCAACAATCTTTCTTTAGATGACCAGGCTTTCCGTAGTACCAGCAATCTTTCTTTCCTCTAGATTGAGAGCGTCCTTTCTTTGACTTCCCTCATGACTTCTCATTCCAAGGGCCTTTTCCTCTTTCCTTTGATCTTCCTCTGTTCTCCACATTCAAAACACTACTTGATGATGTTGGAGTCTCACCTGTTCTTTTCCTTCGCATTTCCTCGCTTAGGATAACACCAACAATATCATCAAATACCAAAGTATTTTTTCCAAAGATAGAGTTACTTACAACCATAACCAAGCTATTCCAACTTTCTGGTAAAGAACATAAAATCAAGAGAGCCCTAACCTCTTCTGCAAAAGTAATTTTTACCGAAGACAATTGACTGGTAATTGTATTAAATTCATTTAAGTTCTCTGCTACATATCCTCCCTCACTCATTTTCAAATTAAACAAACGCTTCATAAGAAATACCTTATTCGAAGCTGAGGGTTTCTCATACAGCTTAGCCAATGTCGCCATCAAATCTACAGCTATTTTTGCTTCTGTTATATTGAAAGCTACAAATGGTGCAAGGCACAATCGAATGGATCCCAGTGCCTTTCTATCTAAAATGTCTCATTCTTCATTTGACATTGTGGTAGCTTTCTTTGCCTTTCCTTCTAATGGCCACCACAAATCCTTTTGATAAAGGTAATCCTCCATCAGCATTTTCCATAACTGATAATTCTAGCCATTAAATTTTTCAACCTTGAATTTAGAATCCTCCATTGCTCCCACTCAAATCTGAAAGTACTACCAATTTATAGAAAACCTCGCTCTGATACCAATTGTTAGGGTTTCAAGCAGATCCGAAGCAAATATGAACTAACAATTATATGCAGATTTAAATACAAAAGATAAAGGAATAAAATAGGACACTAGAAAACACAGAGATTTAACGTGGTTCACCCGGAATGGGTTACGTCCACCATACACAGCTATCCAATCTTTCTTATTATCCAGCAAAAATAGTACATCAACATTACAATGCCTTAAGCATCCCAGCTGCTTATAACATGCATTTTTTAGGGCAACAAACAAAGTCGGCCTTTTTAGGGTTTAATTACAATGTTGGTTTTCATCAACAAAAAAAAATGGCAAAAAAATTGTTGATCAGTCGCCAAGGATACGTGCTGAGTGTATAGTACTTTGCTGATCAATCACCACATTTCAACATTCCTAGCTTTTGTGACTTAAAATCATCCTCATCTTCCTTGGTCCCACATTTTGTTAAGTCATACCCCAACATATTCGCAGCAATAGTTTCTCAAAATTGGTGAGTCAGAGCCCCATCTACCCAGGCCTCCCCTTCCTGGTATTCGGTGAATTCTAGCGGGTAGGTATTGTCTTCCTCGATCTCAAGGATCTCCAACACATTACACTCTAGGTGGAAGATTTCACAATCCTCCATCTACCAGTGGAATAGACCATTGATAGAAATTGTCTCATCCTCTAAGCAATTCCCTAAGCGGAGGACTCCCTCTTCATCCGATTCCATCTCACCATCCTCCCCCGTCTCGGACCCAGAGTATGAAGCCACTTCCTAACTCACTACTTGGTTTCATAGATCAATGATATATTTTTTACCTTCACTTTCGATTGATAGAGTGTTTATCTTCCAATTGTGATATGCTTTGGCCATGATGAGCCATCCTCTTCCCAAGAGTGCATCATATCCCTTCCTTGCTAAATATATAACCATAAAATCCAAAAAGAATTGTTGGGTTCCAATGGTTACCTTTTGTCCCATGAGTGTGCCAATTGGTTTTATCCCCTACTGGTCTACTCCTACCAGGTGGAATGCAAGTGGCCACAGTTTTGGTTTCCCCAAGGCCTTCCATGTCTCCTCCAGTAACACATTTACTATTGATCCTCCATCCACAATCGTATTAGTGAGTTTGTAGCCCATGATTTCCATTTCCACTACGGCTGGTGTTCTACACACACCTATTGTCATCAACATGGGGTCAGTGGTCTCCTTTGAGTGGTTCCTTTCTTCCACTTCCTCCTTGTCACCTGGCGTTTTTTCCTCCTTTCTAGTCTCCTCCACCTGGTTTATGCCTGTCCGTAGTTGTGATAGTGTCTGCAACAAATCCACTACTCGAACCGACACGGTGGTTTGTCGCAGTTGCTTCATCATGGTTGCTTCGGAGGTGGTTCGTATGGTGTTGGTGGGTTTGTGGGATACTGTCTTCTGCCATTCCTCACTCATTTCCCATTGTACTTCCTTTTGTGCCTCTTTCAGTCTTTCCTTTTCTGTACCCGGGTTAGGGTACGTTAGTTTCCTTGCATGAGATCAGGTAATTGCCAGTACTTCTGGTTGTGGCTGAACTACCTCCAGTATGTTTACGCCTTTCTATCTTGGACACTCTACATCCTCATGGTTGCCTGGCCCACACCATTTGTAGAGTAGCCCTCCTCCTTGTCCAATACCACTATGGAAGTCGCGTGCAAAATGGCCCAATTCATTGCACCTTCGACATTGTATCATTGGTTTGCCTTTTGCATCATATTGGATGTGACCGCATGGGGTATTATTATTGCTATTGTTGTTACTCCCCCTCGAACTATTCCTATAGCCACCCGGTGATGCGTCTGATTTTGTGTTCTTGGAGGGTGTAGTTGGTGGTGTTGATTGTTCTTGAGTATATAGTACCTGGGCACTCTTTACCTTTAAGTTGTAGGGGCATTCCTTGATGGAATGTCCCAACACTTGGAAGATATCACATAAAACTTTCTTTGGGCAATTGATTTTTGTGTGCCCCTCCAGTTTGCACTCTGTGCACCAAATTTCCCTACCCTCCCTACTTTCTTCCTTCTGCATCCGCATTTCTCGCATCATCCACCTCATATCCTTCTGAAGTAATTGTATCATCTGGGACTCCTCCTTGCTTTCTTCACCACTACTATCTTCGTCACTTGTGCGCTTCTTACCCTTCGATGTCTTATTCTCGCTTTCAATGTACATGGCTCTATTGTACGCATCCATGAAAGTAGATGGAGGTACTACCTTCATCTTTTTTCGTAGGGATGGATTCAGTCCCTTGATGAACCATTGCTTCTTCAAACCATCGGCTGGGGTATTGTCCATTTTTCCAATCAATTCTTTTAGCCTATGGTAATAGGACCTTACCGTCTCACTCTTGCCCTATTTGGTGTTGTATATTTCTGCTACAATCTCGTCATCATCCCAAAGTAATCGAAACTCCTCCTTGAACGCCTTAGCAAGTTTTTTCCAAGTATCCTTTGAAGTGGTGGGCAAGTCCGTGTACCAATCAATGGCAATTCCATGGAGGGTGGTTGGAAATGCTTTCAGCCAGTTGTTCTCATCATCCTCGCCATTGGCCTACCATATGGTGACATAAGTTTTATAGTGACGAGCGAGATCCTCTGATCCTATTCCATTGAATCTGGGAAGTTTCTGCCTTTCGGGGGTATGTGCCATCTTTCTCGTACTCCCTAGGTTACTCTGGGGATTGTTGAATGACTCAGTTGGTGTGGTTGTTTGCTCCCAATTATCACTACTCTTTATTGCTTGTGGGTTGTTGTGACTCATGTCCCACTCTTGTGTATGTTGTTAATAACCTTTTGCCAAGCTCCCTCCTTCTTCAACTATCCAATAGAGTTTTAGGCACCTCTCCAGTTGCTCCTAGATGCACAGGGATCTCCTCACTATGTCTTCTTGGCTTTCTTCTTTCTCCTCCCAAGATTGTCATCTTCGATCTTTGTTGAGTGTATTTGGCATTAATTATTGGAACTACGGTGGTTTTGTCGTTGTGTGGAGTCCCTCTACTCTTCTTCCCTTTGATTCCTTTCTTTGTACTATTGGAGCACGTGTTGCCTACATTGCTCCCTTCGTACGTTCTCTCGTTCCTCGTCACATTCCAAGAGTACACGTGCCAACAATCATGGAAGACTACCCAAGAGATCATGTGCCACCTGGTTAACGTTGAGTTCCACTCATACCATACTAGTCGAGATAGCGCTCAGTTTCGCTTCTCGTTGTACGTACCGGTCCACAAAAATGTCCCACACGTGAATCAGGTCATGTATCAACTAATCCTCCCTGGTTACTTCAATGTTATCCTCTACGTCACTGTCTATTACCAAGATGCTTTGGTCGAATGCACAACCCATTATGCTTCCATCCTACCAGCCTTCCCTCCTGAGACCTCCAGATTCAACTTAGGCAACGGTGCCAAAATGTTAGTAGCCTAAGTGGATTAAGTTGTAGTATACAGAACACCAAGATCCGAATCACAACACCAGAATGTAATAGAACATTATCATGGAAATAACAACACACAATATAGTATGTCGAGATATATTAAATGTAACACAAATGTATATTATATTAATCTCCCCTGGAATGTCCTTCCAAATGTGCTACAAGCTTACATATAAAAAGTTTGCGGTTGGTTAGGCCATCAACCGTCAGACAACAAACTACCCCGTAGTTTATAACATAATACTGTTGTTTTATTTTAATACATTTCCAAAAAGCCTTATTTACTAATTAACCGACTTACAATGTTCAAAGTAATGTTTCAAAGAAAAAGTGAAAAAATCCTCTACCTTGGCAATGGTGTATAATTGTGCCCCTTAGGGAAATTGGTCATTTTTTTTGGAATTTGAGACCAATTTAATGACAATATGAACAGGAGTGGTAGTTTCTAGTTTCGTGAAGTTTTGACCTCGTTTGACGGACTTACAAGTTGTGCGAAATTGAATATGATCATGACCATTTTGGTGGGAAACCTTGATTTTAGCTATAAATAGAAAATTTAAGTGTTCATTTGTTTCATTTGCATTCTAGGAGTTCATAGTCTTCAGAGTGATTTTTGAGCATATATTGAGTATTTTGAGCGTAATGGTAGGCATTGGAGCCCATCGTCACCTATCTGAGTGAGTCAGGTCATATAAACATCCAGTGGGAATTGCTGGCATGATGTGTACATCTAACTAGCTTGTCAAATTTAACCTAATTTCGACTGATTTCCAATTCTGTCTAAGATTTCAAAACTTAACCATTTCGCATATGATTATCGATATTTTCACATTTTCTCTTACTATTTCGCATTCGTGTTTGTAATTTTGCAATTGATAATGATGTTGCATTCATTGAATAGATTCCCACAATTGTTTTTTCTCTAATCACATTTGCTATTAATGTTTCACAATTGCTAGTAGTGTTTTGCAATTGCTCTTTGTTTCTTGCAAAATCTTTATTGTGTTGCAAAATAGCTAAGTGTTTCACATTCGACAGCTAAAGAATTATTCAATTTCACATTTTTTGAATTGGCAAAAAATTTCAATTTTTCTTTCAAATTTGATTGAGATAATCAAGCACATGATGTTTTAGTATTGATTCATGCTCATTTTGACTTGTTATTGTAGGACATGCTTCCTATTCTATGTACATGCCAGAATAGGCCTAAGGGCCTTACTTAGTGTGACAATTTTAGTGATGATGATTTATCTTTATTCTGATGAATGTGTCTCTACCATATCTTGTACATACTTGAGGTTACAACCAATAGGGGTCTGATTACTACCCTTGTGGTGAGATGGCACACTGAGTCATGTTCATTCCACTTGCCAACATGGGAGGCTTCAGTGACACTAGATCCTTGGAGATCGAGTCACATATGATCACAGATCGAGAATTGAATCCCTTTGTCAGTTCCACGAGTGTGAGAAACATGACCTTGGTATTGAGGCACTCTATGATATTGGGTGGGATCATTCAATGTGAGAGTATGGTGATCTGAGCATCATTATATGCAACCTTATAGTAGGTACGTTTGTTCCGAACAGACAAAACCGTGGATTCCCAGTGGGTTGGGGTAGGGTATTGGATGGTATGACTGGGGAGGGTTGAGTGTATACTTGGGGGTCTTGTATTTTGGCAATGTTATATTATTAGATGCACTTAATGGCTTACTTAGGCTTTCACTCTATCAGTTGTGGCATCACGCTCCTCTAGGTTTAGGCATGGGAGCATATTGTTGTTTTTAGGCCAATGGTTCATGTATAGTTGCAGGGCACTCAGAGTCATGCATACAAATATACAGGTTCTATTTGTCATAGGTGTTGAAATGTGGCGACTAATCAGCAAAGTACTGTACACTCAACACGTATCCTCACCAGGGTCTGGGGCCGGGCCGGGCCCTGAGCAAGGGTTCGAGGATGGTAGCCCCTGAGAAAAGTGAGGGTTCAGGGGCGGCAGCCCCCGAGAAAAAAAAAAATTTCGTTTTTCGTTGATGAAAAACTGACATTGTAATAAAACCCTAAAAAGGCCGACTTTGTTTGTTGCCCTAAAAACGCATGTTATAAGCAGCTGGGATGCTTAAGGCATTGTAAGGTTGATGTATTATTTTTGTTGGATAATAAGAAAGATTGGACGACTATGTATGGTGGACGTAACCCATTCTGGGTGAACCACGTTAAATCTTTGTGTTATCTATGTCCTGTTTTATTTCCTTATCTTCTGTATTTAAATCTGCATATAATTGTTAGTTCATATTTTCTTCGGATCTGCTTGAAACCCTAACAATAGGGGGGTGGGATATACATTATATTGGCTACATTCGATTGATGTATTGCAACATTTCATATGAAGACCATATTTAGATTGCCCTAGATGGTCAGATGATGTGTAACATCTTCCTTACTGTAGACAACAGAGGTATTTGATTGGAAGGATGATTAGCTCACAGCGCATCATTGATGTACATATGCTAAAGTGAGTATTAAGATAGTTTGGTGAGGGACAAATTGTACCTCATGTGATAGCTTATTTTGCTAGATCGACTCATGAGGTGAGTGATTGGGGTGCATGCATAAGTGCTCAGGTTTATTACACAAAGTTTGATAGTTTATGACCACTATAGTGGAGATGGAGTATAGGTCTTTCTAATTCCAAGACTACACCACTGTATGATATATAGTGGGTGGTGCATTAGCCTATTCCATTGACAAATATAATAGTTCCTATAGTAGGGCAGATGAATTGATGATGAAGATAGCAGTCGAGTGGCCAGGGGATGACGAAGGTTATGGCAATGTGGGGGATGGAGATGGGGGAGATGGTGGAGTTTATGTTAGAGGGAGGGATGGGAGGAGAGGAGGTTGGAGAATAGGGAGAGTGGGTAGGGTTGGTGCCATTGTAGTGACAATAGAGGAGAAGGATGATGATGATAATGATGATGATGATGATGATGATGATGATGATGATGGTGATGGTGATGGTGATGATGATGATGATGATGATGATGATGATGATGATTAGGTGGAGATCAGGGAGGGGGTGATGAGATGTTGGAGTTGGAGGATGTTCCCATAGGGGAGGATATTGTGCAGATATTGGATCCTTAGACAGTTAGAGGCTAGATTCAGGTACTACAAGATGCATTGGTTGTTGAGCGATGCCACATGGTAAAGGATTAGTCTAGATCTATAGTTGATGAGGAGACTTGAGCTTAGGAGCATGATGGCCTTATTAAGAAGAGAGATAGCCTCCAGATAGAGAGAGATTTAGTAGTGGCAGAGAGAGATTTGTTTCATTGCAAGCAAGATGATACCACCAAGCAAGTCGAAATTTGTATAGATGGATATCAGTCGCCACATTTCAACATTTCAACAATCTCCCACTTGGAGACTGATACTACACCACACCACTATACATGCAACATCCGCTGGATAAAACACTAGGACTTGACTGGTATAAATTCCACAATTATCAATCAAGAAGACCAACAGAAACTGATGAAGAAATCAGCTTCTCCTATGGAACTGCCTTCACGAACATATCGGTAGGATTCTCACTTGTGTGAATCTTCTCAAGCCGTAACTGACCCTCCTCCAAAATAGTTCAAATGAAGTGGTACCTGAGCTGAATGTGCTTGTCCTTGAATGAAAAGCAGAGTTCTTCACAAGATGAATGGCACTCTGGCTATCAGTATACAATGGGTGATCCCCCTGTGTCTGATCCAATTCCTCCAGAAAACATTGTAACCAAATCATCTCCTTCCTGGCTTCTATAGCAGCAACATACTCAGCTTCAGTGGTTGAAAGTGCAATAGCCTTTTGCAGCCTAGAAATCCAACTGACTGCAGTTCCCCCTATTGTAAAAACATACCCTATAGTGCTCCTCTGTGAATCAATATAACCTGCCAAATCAGAGTCAACAAATCCACTCAGAGCAGCATTAGATTCTTTGAAACATAATGCCTTCATAGTGGTTCCTTTCAAATAGCGAAGGATCCATTTCACAGCATTCCAATGTTCCATGCCCGGATTACTCATAAACCTGCTCACAACTCCCACTGCATGTGCAATATCTGGCCTTGTGCATACCATTGCATACATCAGACTGCCAACAGCTGATGAATACAGGATGTTAGATATTTTTTTTACCTCTTCATGTGCCTTTGGGCACATCTCCTTAGTCAATTTGAAATGACTAGCCAAAGATGTACTAACTGCTTTTGCATCCTAAATGTTAAATCTTTTCAACACATTCTTTATATACTCACTTTGGGACAAATTCAAGGTTCTATTTTTTCTATCCCGTGTAATCCTTATACCCAGAATTTGCTTAGCTACACCCAAATCCTTCATAGCAAATGACCTAGCTAATTTCTGTTTAAGATCATTTATGTGTTCCATGTTAGACCCAGCAATAAGCATGTCATCAACATAAAGCAACGAGATAATATAACTCCCATTATCCAATCTCTTAAAATATACACAATGATCAGAATGACATCTATGATAACTGTGTTCAGCCATGAAGCTATCAAATTTTAAATATCATTGTCGAGGTGTTTGCTTTAGGCCATACAAACTTTTCTTCAACCTGCACACCAAGTTCCCCTTAGCTTTTACCTCATATCCCTGTGGTTGCAACATGTAAATTTCCTCCAAATCTCCATGGAGAAAAGTTGTTTTCACATCTAATTGTTCAATATGTAGATCATCTGCAGCCACAAGACTAAGTACAGTTCTAATTGAAGTCATTTTTACAACTGGAGAAAATATTTCATCATATTCTATACCCTTTTTCTGTGCAAAACCTTTTACCACAAGTCTAGCCTTATACCTTTTCTGACCTCCTTCCTCCTCCTTCAGTCGATAAATCCATTTGTTAGGCAAGGCTCTTTTTTCTGCAGGTAAAGGGACTAAGTCCCAAGTCTTATTTTTCATCAAGGAGTCCATCTCCTCTTTCATGCCTAGCTTCCACTGTTGTTTGGCATCCACCTGCATTGCTTCTTCATATTCTTCTGGATCACCAGAATCAGTTAATAATATAGAATACAAAGAAAGAGAAAATCTTTCAGGAGGTCTACTTGACCTCGTAGAACGTCTAACACTTGCAGGAGTTTATGGGACATTCTATTGTTGCTGAGCATCAGGTACCTATGGCATTTCATTTTTAAGAATCTCATCCAACACCACATATTATTGCTTATCATGTTCATGCTTCTTTTCCTGCGTCTATTCTTTATACATAACCTTCTCATTGAATATAACATCTCTACTTCTAATTATTTTCTTATTTTCAAAATCCCATAACCGATAGCCATATTCATCTATCCCATATCCGATGAAGGTACATTTCTGAGATTTAGCATCAAGCTTGGTTTTGTTTTCTTTATCAATATGGACAAAAGCTTTGCAACCAAAGGTTTTCAGAAAAGAATAATTTACCTTTTTACCAGTCCATGCCTCCTCTAGAATACCACCATCCAAAGGGGTTGAAGGTCCTCTATTTATCAAATAGATAGCAGTATGTACAACATCTACCTAAAAATGTAAGGGCAATCCAGCATGCACTCTCATGCTCCTCGCACGTTCCATGATAGTCCTATTCATTCTCTCTGACACACCATTTTCCTGTGGAGTTCCTGGAACTATCTTCTGCTTTCGAATCCCATTTAAGGAGCAATAATCTTCAAATGATTTGTTGTAATACTCACCTCCATTATCTGATCTGAGACACTTCAACTTTTTTCCTGTCTCATTCTCAACCAAAGCTTTCCATTTCTTAAAAGTTTCAAAAACATCTTATTTTTGTTTTAAGAAATATACCCATGTTTTTTTGGTTGAGTCGTCAATAAAAATAACATAATAACAAGAGCCACCAAGAGATGATACCTGAGCCGGTCCCCATACATCTGAATGCACAAGCTCTAACTTCTCACTCTTCTTCTCTTTCCCAACCTTGAGAAATCTGACTCTTTTCTGTTTGCCATAAACACAGTTTTCACAGAACTCTAAATCAATCTTCTTTAGTCCTGGCAATAGATTTTTGGAGTGAAGGATTTTCATCCCTTTCTCACTCATGTGCCCAAGCCTATGGTGCCACATTATCGAATATGTTCTTGTAACATCTATTGTTGTTGTCCCTGCAGTAACTTTATCTGTAGCAGCTAAGGTAGAGTAAGTGTTACCAGTACACAAATATAATGTGCCTACCTTCGCACCTTTAGCTACTACTAATGATCCTTTACTGACATTCCAGGTACTGTCTGAGAAGGTAACTATGCAACCTTCACTACCTACTTGCCCTGCAGAAATTAAATTTCTTCTTAAGTTAGGAACATGTCTTACCTCCTGCAGAAACCAGTCATTTCCATTCTGCAACTTGATCTTTATCTTTCCTTTTCCAACAATTTGACAGGGCTCATCATCACCCAAATATACCTATCCAAAATCACCTTGAACATAATCTAGAAAATATTTTCTATGGGGTGTAGCATGTAATGAAGCCCCAGAATCTATTACCCAAGAATCATTAACATTATCCAAACATAAGATTAAAGCATCTTGTAAAGTATTACTTGCAATATTAGCTTCCTTACTGTCATTTTCATTTTTGTCTCCTTCTTTGTTTTTCCGAGACCAATAGTCTTTCTTTAGATGACCAGGCTTTCCGTAGTACCAGCAATCTTTCTTTCCTCTAGATTAAGAGCATTCTTTCTTTGATTTCCCTCGTGACTTTTCATTCCAAGGGCCTTTTCCTCTTTCCTTTGATCTTCCTCTGTTCTCCACATTCAAAACACTACCTGATGATGTTGGAGTTTCACCTGTGCTTTTCCTTCGCATTTCCTCACTTAGGATAACACCAACAATATCATCAAATAATAAAGTATTTTTATGAGAAACAGAGTTACTTACAGCCATAACCAAGCTATTCCAGCTTTCTGGCAAGGAACATAAAATCAAGAGAGCCCTAACCTCTTCTGCAAAGGTAATTTTTATTGAAGACAATTGACTGGTAATTGTATTAAATTCATTTAAGTGCTCCGCTACAGATACTTCCTCACTCATTTTCAAATTAAACAAATGCTTCATAAGAAATACCTTATTCGAAGTCGAGGGTTTCTCATACAATTTAGCCAATGTCGCCATCAAATCTACAGTCATTTTTGCTTCTGTAATATTGAATGCTATAGATGGTGCAAGGCACAATCAAATGGATCCCAATGCCTTTCTATCTAAAATGTCCCACTCTTCATCTGACATTGCGCAGTCACTTTCTTTACCTTTCCTTCCAATGGCCGCCATAAATCCTTTTGATATAGGTAATCCTCCATCTGCATTTTCCATAACTGATAGTTCTAGTCGTTAAACTTTTCGACCTTGAATTTGAAATCCTCCATTGCTCCCACTCAAAAATGAAAGTCCTACCAATTTACAGAAAACCTTGCTTTGATACCAATTGTTAGGGTTTCAAGCAGATCCGATGCAAGTATGAACTAACAATTATATGCAAATTTAAATACAAAAGATAAAGAAATAAAATAGGACACAAATAACACAGAGATTTAGCGTGGTTCACCCAGAATGGGTTACGTCCACCATACACAGGCGTCCAATCTTTCTTATTATCCAGCAAAAATAGTACATCAACCTTACAATGCCTTAAGCATCCCAGCCGCTTATAACATGCGTTTTTAGGGCAAAAACAAAGTCGACCTTTTTAGGGTTTTATTACAATGTTAGTTTTCATCAACAAACAAAAAAAATATACCCAAAAAAAAAAAATTGGGGGGCTCTCGCCCCCGAACCCCCGCTTTCCTTGGGGGCTGCCGCCCCCGGACCCCGACAAGGATACGTGCTAAGTGTACAATACTTTGCTGATCAATCACCACATTTCAACACTACTCATCCTAATACATCTATTGACGGGGATCTACATCCAAAAGAGATAAGAATTCTCCTATTGAATCATGATACTTTTGCCTTTGATTACCTATGTATGTGCAATTGGATTTATTTTGGTTCATGCGCTTGTTGTTGACTCTTAGAATCCTATGTGACTAGCTAAGTAAGCTACCCTAACTTCAAAAGTATCCTGGATAGAGCCTCGTTGCTAGCAGACGTCTATAGCCCTGATGAGGTTATCACTGTAATCTCGTGAATATTTCTCAATTGCCAGCCAAGCCTCTATAGCCTCGATGGAGTTACTTGCATGTTCCCAAAGCCAAATATTTTGGTATCTCTTTTTCGTGCATTTTTGCTTTTCTTTTCTTAGTATTTATTTTCTTTTGATCTTTTAATATTGATTTTCTCTTGTAATTTATTATTTTCTTATGTTGGCTAGTAAGCAATGAAGCTTAGGTGGGTATGAGAATTACAATGATCCTGAAGTAGGATTTTAGATTTTTCACTAGTCACGTGTTCAACCAAGTATCCACAATGACTAAGAGAAAATAATTAATTTGTAGAAAATATAGCAATCAAAATATTTAGGCGATAAGATACAATTGGAAATCCTCTCCTGCATTGGAGATAGATTCTAATCGCAAGATGACGCTAAAGATGAACAACCTTAGATTCCAAATAATTTCATGAATAAATATCTAATAAATAGACTAAATCGGAATTTTGTAGGTGTAGGCATATGACCAAGCAACACAAGCGCCTCTTGTTCAAATAAAAACTTCCTACTTAAGAGTCTTTATGAAAATGCAAGACAACCACCGCTAGAAATGAAAAAAAGACTAAAGCAAATGAAAGAAAACTAAACTATACAACTGCTAGATGAAATACTTCTTTAGATAGAATAGGCAATGGGTCGCCTTCCATCGTTGTTAAATTATAAGCTCTGCTCCCAATAACTCTTGTGACCACATAGGGACTCAACCAGTTTGGTTTGAACTTACCTTGTTTTTCTCTTTCTCCGAGTTTCTTTTATTTTCTTTCAGTACTAGATCTCCAATGTCAAATAATTAGATTCTTACCCTCTTGTTATAAATTCTCAATTTGTTTTGATATCCTTGTAGGTGATTGAGGGCACTTAATCTCTTTTTATCAAGAATTTCCAACTCCTGTAATCTATCTACTCTATAATCTTTGTCAAAGATGATATGCCGCAAGGAGACACGAAGAGATGGTAATTCTAATTTCAATAGGCAGAATGGCTTTTGACCCAAAGGTGAAGGAGCATGGAGTAGTGGTTGTGGTTGTGTGGACACACGTTTGATAGGCCCAAAGACAAAGATTCAACTGTAATGCCAATCTCATCCAGCTTCATTGGCAACCTTCTTGAGAATCTTCAATATTGTTTCTTTGGTTTATTTGGCTTGTTCGTTGCTTTGTGGGTAGTAAGGAGTTGCAAAGCAATGTTGGATGCGAATCTGATCGTAAAGATTGCACACTTCTTGATTTTTAAATGGATGACCATTGTTTGTAATTATTGTCATTGGGATTCTATATTGACAAATGATGTAATTGAGAAGGAACTTTGCTATTTGCTTATTGGTTATATATGTAAGAGGGATCATCCCTACCCACTTAGTGAAGTATTTAGTAGTAGCTAGAATGAACTTATGCCCATTGGATGAAGTAGTGTTGATTTTCCCTACAAGGTCAAGTGCCCACTATGAAAAGGGCCATGGTGATGTGATAGGATGGAGATCCTATGCGGGTGCATGCATGAGATCACCATGTATTTGGCATTGTCTACATTTCTATACATTTGGATGCATCTTTTTCTATTGTAGGCCAATAGTACCTAGCGCGCATAAGTTTCTTAGCCAGAGTTGGACCACTAGAATTCCTTCAAGGCCAATTGTGCTTCCTCAATATCAAGGCATCAAAGGAGAGTCCCATTTAGATTTTTTTGGTACAAGGTATCTGCAATGATGACATGTCTAGATGCTTGGTGCATCAGAGTTTTGCATTGATTATGGGAAAGATTAGGAGACAAGTTTTAATCATGGAGATATGCGTATATGTCTTTGTAACATGGCGATTCAAGACCAACTACCATACATACACATTCTGAGTGAGGAATTTCATATGTGAGTACCATCAATTGTTCCATTAGGAATTTTGAGTGTGTCACGTTACTTAGCATCTCCACGATAGAGATCCTACTATTTCCATTGCATCTATTGCTTTGCTTTGGACATGAGGGATTTTCTCAAAAACACCTTGATCAAAATACTTCTTAAAGTTATCCACTATGCACTTGTATGGCATCAACTTGTCATCCTTAGTTGTGTAGTTATCATTAATCTAATTGAATATGTGATGCAATCAAGGTAGGGAGATCCAATGAAAGACAACCCAACCTTGCACCCTAACACAAAACCCATGCCAAATATACCGGTAATTGGTAACAAGATGCCAGAAACAATAGAAAGAACAATCAGTAACATAACAGAACACATAACCAGTAAACAATAGGAACAATTATTATTACAGTATGGAGAATTACACATGCCACATGTTAGATCACAGTCCAGGATACAAATAATTCTTACAACACAATTACAAGATCCACAGATCATCCACATATCAGATCGACCTCTGGAAATAGTTTGTCGATTCTACCCTAATCCGGACCTCAACCTTTTGGCCTCAGTCCACCAAATCAAAATCTCGTCGGATCTACATCTTCACTCAATCTCTAAACTCTATATTCTATCTTATAACTCTTGTATTCTCAAATGATTCACAAACCTCAATTTATACCGTCAGCAAATAATTACAGCTTAATCAAGTTGACCCAAAGACCAACAGGTTCATGAAATGTGCAATGGTAACATGTCAGCTCAAATCACTAAGAACAACTTCCAAAATGCATAAAACAAAGTGCAGTCCCCAGGGAACATTAGACATGACATAAGAAACACAAATAAATGATCCTCAAGCCACAAAGATCAATCGCAACCCGATCCAACTTTGTTCAACACATTGCCATATCAACCAGTAAGAATATATCATCCAGGCCAATACTGGAATCGATAACTCACCGGGATTAAATCCAAAAGCCATGAAATTCAGACACAAAAAAGACCATGAACACAAGAGAATAAACCCAAAATCACAATGCTAAACACTCAAACAAGAAGAAATGCCACTATCTCCAAGCAATTCCACTGAAAACTACTCAACTGGTAAGAACTAGACCGGTGTTCCTACATCAGACTCTTGAGGTTAATTAAAAAGTGAGTCCCATCACTTGATCTTGTTCGGTGATCTATTAGTAGGTATTTGCAACTACCTCAGGGGTTCAATGATCTAACTTTAGGTTCTGGTTGCCTCTCCACGGTGATCTACCAGTCTAACTTGCAGCCTGCCTCAATCAGTGATCTGTTCAAGTCTCCACCCACTAGCTGCCTCAAAATCAAGCCCTAGGATTGGTGGTCTACCTACAAACCTTGATCTACCTCACATTTAATGATCTAATAAGTCCACAATTTTCCTCAACTTTCTCTCCAACCAATCGGTGCACAAACAACACTTTGTCCAACAATAGATTCACAAACTAGCTCTGATACCACTTGATGCAATCAAGGTAGGGAGATCTAATGAAGGACAACCCAACCTTGCAGCCTAACACAAAACCCATGCCAAATATACTGGTAACTGGTAACAAGATGCCATAAATAATAGAAAGAACAGTCGGTAACATAACATAACACATAACCTGTAAACAATAGGAAAAATTCTTATTATAGTCTAGAGAATTACACATGCCACTTGCTGGATCATAGTCTAGGATACAAATAATGCTTAAAACACAATTACAAGATATGCAGATCATCCACATATCAGATCGGCCTCTGGAAACAATCTGTCGGTTCTAACCTAATCCAGACCTCAGCCTTTCGGCCTTAGTCAACCGGATTAGAATCTCACCGGATCTACATGTTCACTCAATCTCTAAACTCTGCCTTTGATCTTCTAACTCCTATTTTTTCAAATGATTCACAAACCTCTATTTATACCGTCTGCAAATAATTATAACTTAATCAAGTCGACCCAAAGACCAACCGGTTCATGAAACATGCAACGGTAACATGTCGACTCAAATCACTAAGAACAACTTCCAAAATGAATAAAACAAAGCATGGTCCTCCAGGAACATTGGACACAACATAAGAAACACAAATCAATGATCTACAAGCCACGAAGATCAATCGCAACCCAATCCAACTTCACTCAACACATTGCCATATCAACCGGTAAGAACATATCAACTGGGCCAATACCGGAATCGATAACTCACCGGGATTAAATCCAAAAGCCATGAAACTTGAACATGACAAAGACCATGAACACAAGGGAATAAACCCAAAACCACAATGCTAAACACTCAAACAAGAAGAAATGCAACGATCTCCAAGCAATTCCACTGAAAACTGTTCAACCGGTAAGAACTAGATCGGTGCTCTTGCATCAGACTCTTGAGGTTAATTAAAAAGTGAGTCCCATCACTTGATCTAGTTCGGTGATCTGTTAGTAGGTACTTGCAACTGCCTCAAGGGTTCGACGATCTGACTTCAGGTTTTGGTTGCCTCCCCACAACGATCTACCAGTCCAACCTGCAACTTGCCTCAATCGATGATCTATTCAAGTCTCCACCCACTAACTACCTCAAGCTCAAGCCCTAGGATTGGCAGTCTACCTGCAAACCTTTCTCTGCCTCACGTTTGACGATCTAAACAAGTCCACAAGTTGCCTCAACCTTCTCTCCAACCAACCGTTGCACAAACAACACTCTATCCAATAACAGGTTCACAAACCAATTTTGATACCACTTGATTCAATCAAGGTAGGGAGATCCAATAAAGAATAGCCCAACCTTGCAACCTAACACAAAACCCATGCCAAATATACTGGTAACCGGTAACAAGATGCCATAAACAATAGAAAGAACAATCGATAACATAACATAATACATAACTGGTAAACAATAGGAACAATTCTTATTATAGTCTCAATAATTACACATGCCACATCTTGGATCGCATTCCAGGATACAAATAATGCTTACAACATAATTAAAATATTTGCAGATCATCCACATATCAGATCGGCCTCCAAAAATAGTTTGCAGGTTCTACCCTAATCCGGACCTCAGTCTTCCGACCTTTGTCCACCAGATTAGAATCTCATTGGATCTACATCTTCACTTGATCTCTAAACTCTATCTTCAATCTTCTAACTCCTGTCTTCTCAAATGATTCACAAACCTCCATTTATACCGTCTACAAATAATTATAACTTAATCAAGTTGGCCCAAAGACCAACTGGTTCATGAAACGTGCAACGGTAACATGTTGACTCAAATCACTAAGAACAACTTCCAAAATGCATAAAACAAAGCGCAGTCCTTCGGGAACATCGAACACGACACAAGAAACACAAATCAATGATCTGCAAGCCACGAAGATCAAATGCAACCCGATCCAACTTCGCTCAACACACTGCCATATCAACTGGTAAGAACATATCAATCGGACCAATACCAGAATCGATAACACCAGGATTAAATCCAAAAGCCATGAAACTCGGACATGACAAAGACCATGAACACAAGGGAATAAAACCAAAACCACAATGCTAAACACTCAAACAAGAAGAAAGGCCACGATCTCCAAGCAATTCCACTGAAAACTGTTCAACCGGTAAGAACTAGACCGGTGCTCCTGCATCACTATGAGCTATGAGTCGCCATATACATTTAGGTCCTTAATTTTCCATTCTACAACAATTTGAAATCCTATGACGAGGGCCTCACACTCTGCCATATTGTTTGTGTAGGGAAAGCTAATCCTGTATGACTTAGATATTGAATCCCCTTGAGGTGTCACAAAAATAATTCTTTCTCCTGATCTGTGATTGGTATATGATCCATCAAAGTACAATTTCCATGTCATTGATGCTACCAAAGTGAATACCGACTCATCAGGAAATCTGCCAACAAGGGGTGATCATCTGGGAGTGGGGCTTCCGCCAATTGATCTGCTATGACTTGTCCTTTAATCACCTTTCAGTCGACATATTCAATATCAAATTCATCGAGGACCATGAACCATTTTAACAATCTCCCTATTAATGCAACTTTGTTTAAGAGGTATTTGAGTGGATCAAGGCTTTCTATGAGTTTCACCTTGTGACTAAGCATGTAGTGTTGGAGTTTTTGAGATGCGAAGATCACAACAAGGCATACTCTCTTAATGGGGGTGTAATTTAATTCATAGCCCACCAATGTTCTACTAATATAATATATGGTCATTCTTTCCCTTGATCATCATTTTGTGCCAAAAGTGCTCCCAGGGATGAGTTGGTTGTTGAGATGTATAACAACAAAGGGTTAATTAGATCAAAAAGTAGAATAATGAAGCCTAATATAAATAAGGAAATTCAAACATAATATCAATGAAATTGCACATGAAAATCAATATGACAATGAAATAAATAATTAAAAACTTCCTATCGATTTGATGTGTGTCGCTTCCATTGTTCTTCTCTTTCTTGAGAATTGTTGGCTCTCAAAGTTGCACTACTAACCTACAATAAAACGACAAGAATTTGAAGATTGTAACTATTGAAAACGAAGGATTGATTATGAATTTATAGATTTCGGAAGAGAGATTTGAACGGCTAAGATCAATTTGTGAACTGATTCGATCAACGATTGAGATTGCTTGAGACATAAGAGATTGATAAATTACTCAATTTGTTTGAAAGTCAAACTCATCTGATTGATAGTCATGAGGACTAATTAGCTTGTTAACTAACTTGATTGATCAGTTAACTGATTTGATTGAGGAGATGACTTTTTTGATTGATCTATTCGAAAAAGATGATTAGGAGTTATAAAAGGTGATTGGAGAGTTAACTAAGCTAATTGACCAGTTGATTGAAATGATTGACATGTCAGAAAAAGTCGATTGGAATTTGAACTTGGAGTGAGTGGTAGTTAGAATTTATGCATGTGTTGTAGGAAATTAGCATGAAATTGAATTTAATTTAAATTTTCTTTTCGAAAATATGAAATGACATGCAAATTATTGAGAAATGAAATTAAAATTGAAATTAGAGGAAATTTGAATATGGGAAATTTTGAATTAGTTCGAAAGTGGAGGGAATTGAATTAGATGATTAAATAATTTAAAGAAACGATTTAATTATGGGAAATTAAAAATTAAGCTTAATTAAATAATAAAGATTGTTTTATTAAGATAAATAAATTATAATTAATTTAATTAATTAAGATAAATAAATCATAATTAATTTAATAATTAAGATTATTTAATTAACTTTAGATGAGAAATGATCAAATGATAAAATGATTAGAAATAAATTTAATAATTAGTTTGTGTTGGAAATGATGATTATTAATTTAGAAGAATAAAATTAGATTAATTAAATAATTTAAAAATTACTTAATTAATATGAAGGAATAATTAGCATTGTTAGTGATAGGACATTTTTAAGTGTCTATACACATACACACACACACACTTGTGTGTGTGTGTGTGTGTGTGTGTGTGTTGAACACACACTGAATGATGAGAGGGGGTATGAATAAGCATAAATTAAAATTCTGGACTGCAAACTTATGTTAACCAATTAATTCTAGATATGCACATCTAAGAGCTTTAAACAAGATCATCATAAATCATCCACACAAGAACACCAATATTTTAGATGTGGAAAACCTGAACTGGGAAAAACCATGGCGAGTGTTAGATCACAAGATAATCCACTATATAGAAATGTTTACAAATGAGAGAGTTCACTACTCCGAAATTGCAGACCAACGCTAACTGATCATGGGGCAAGATACAAAAGAGGACTTGAAAACCTAAAGTTAAGTGCAACGGGGCAAGATACAAATTTACAACTTGGAAATGATGATTATTAATTTAGAAGAATAAAATTAGATTAATTAAATAATTTAAAAATTACTTAATTAATATGAAGGAATAATTAGCATTGTTAGTGATAGGACATTTTTAAGTGTCTACACACACACACACACACACACACACACACACACACACACACACACACACCTGTGTGTGTGTGTGTGTGTGTGTGTTGAACACACACTGAATGATGAGAGGGGGGATGAATAAGCATAAATTAAAATTCTGGAGTGCAAACTTATGTTAACCAATTAATTCTAGATATGCACATCTAAGAGCTTTAAACAAGATCATCATAAATCATCCACACAAGAACACCAATATTTTATATGTGGAAAACCCGAACTGGGAAAAACCATGGCGAGTGTTAGATCACAAGATAATCCACTATATAGAAATGTTTACAAATGAGAGAGTTCACTACTCCGAACTTGCAAACCAACGCTAACTGATCATGGGGCAAGATACAAAAGAGGACTTGAAAACCTAAAGTTAAGTGCAACGGGGCAAGATACAAATTTACAACTTTCAAGAAAAGAACTATATGAATAAAAGAATCTTGATATGTTGATTACATTCATTGTTAAAGCACAATCTTTGACCTTACTAAAATATCTAGACCATCGGATCCTCCAGATTACTGCACCTACATCCATTGTCACTTCTCAATCGCAATACCACCCGACACAACAACTCAAATCACATCAACATCCTTACATCAAGTCACACATACTCTCTGTTGAATTCCACACATATATCTTGCATATTCATCAAAACTTATTCGCATCTCACTCATGTATATTTTCTTTTCAAAAAATCATCATGTATATATATACCAAACTGGAACAAAATATTCTCACCAAGTGGGCCAAAAGATAGATTGTTACATGTACACACATTTTCAATTCAATTGGACCAAAATATAAAACATGGAACATAAATTAAAGCTAAACCAACATCTAATGAGCAACATCGAACCAAAATAATACATCACACAAAACCATTGGACAATCTAACTTCGATTACATATCCCAACACATGCACTAATCAAATGAAAGAGTCCAGACCAAAATAGGCAACACCTAGACCATACAGATAAAGATTTCAACTATCCTCACCATAAAAAAATAAGCTAATATCAACTACAATAACTACCAACACAATCTATCTATATCCAATCTATAAAAAACAATCATAACAACCTCTGGTACAAACTATTAATCCTATGAGGATTCGGTTAATACTGAGAGGGGGGGTGAATCAGTATTAAGACCAATTGAAACTTTAAACCAAAAACAAACTTATATCAGATCTGAAATCATTTATCAAATATCTCAACTTCTTTTATTAGATCTAACAACCTCTTTATCAAATTTGCTTAACACATTTATCAAATCATTTACCACAACTATCAATACTTTCACCACCAAAGCAATCATATAGATTTGATCATTTACCAACTCATTAACCTCATCAATCATATCAAACACTTTCTATAACAACTCTTATCAGTACCGGTAACCTTAGATAAACCTCTAATAAAACATCATAATTGGTGTCTCAGAAATAATGCATGAAATGTAACAAAAACAAGAACATCACATGAAAAGCATTCCACACATGAACACCATTATATTTTTGATGTGGAAAACCAAATAGGGAAAAACCACGGTGGGAGATGACACCCACAAATATTTGTACTCTTTTGAAGTACACCCTGTTAAAAGCTTACAATACGCCCTGTTAGGAGTCAATCGGTTAAGGGATTTGCCTAGCAGCCCGATTAGAAGCTTGATGAACTATTAGGATCAACCTCGTGAGAGGATTTAACACTCTTTTGAGAGATTCCTTGTTAGGGGACTTAAATGTTTAAGGCCCATTAGGACTTACTCGATTAAGGGATTTAACCTACTGCAACTGTTGGGGAACAACAGTGAATAAGTGATATATTACTTGCACTTCTTAGCTTGCTTGATCAGACCTAGTTATGCTCAACACTTTGCAACTCTCAGGAATATCTCACACTTCACTTGGATGGCTTAACACATTCTCTCAAGACCACCGACACAATAAACATCAACTATGCTATCCTAAATAGCCATCTCAACTAGGTCGACCACTAAACCCTAATTACATCATGAATTTACAATAGAAATCATAAAAGATCATCATAGATCAATATACAGATCATTACATCAAATTACAATGCAATATCAACCATTGGTTGATCGTAACCCATCACGAAAATCCGATATGTACCAAAGTCAAAGCCTCAAAACACTCTACTAAGTGTTTCACTGATTCACAAGAAATTATTCCTTGAATCGCGCCAAAACAACAATCAAATCATTTCACATGGGTTGTGTCGTGTTACCACCTTCATGTAGACTTGTCGTCGATCACCGTCATAACAAAAATCATTACCGGTTTAATGATTTATTCACTGGTCTTAAACCCTACTAAAACCTTAGCAAAACTTCATCAAAAATTTGAAACACGCCTTCCGATAATCTTCACAAGTTCCAGTTCTGGTCAGATACTCCTTTCCATGATACAAGTTCACATTCCAAATCACAAATCACCAATCATCGTCAATCACCCAATTCAATCAAAACATCTCTGCTTTACTGGTTAAAGTCCTCTTTCAAAGACTTCAGTTCTCTGTCGGTAAACCCTGTCTTCCGATAAACCAAATCACTTAGATGACAAAACAAAACATCAAGAACATCAGTAATCATCAGTTGCCATCAATGACAACACAAGTAACTGATCAAGTCATCTAATCACAAAATCTCAATCTCTTCATCACAAATAGACTTCTATCCTTTACCTATGCGGTCATCCATCTTCAACTGCATCACCTCATCTGCATCAGTTATGCCAAATGTCAACAATCTTCCCCTTTAGCATTGATGGCAACACTAATTAGATATACAATCAGAGTAACATCATCATCATGCAACTTGCTTGTTGGTATCACATCATCTGTCGGTTCTCCTCCTTTTGTCTTCTCCCCCTTAACCAATGCTTCTCTCAATTTGATCTTTTGATCTTCAACTTCTTTCATATCTTTTCTTCTCTCATATCTGATTTCTTTTCTTCTCCCATAACTGGTTTCTTTTCTTCTCTCCCTTTGACAATAATGCCAAAGGTATAAATGCATCACTTGTCTTCAATTTTGTTGTTGCTTCTTCCATCATCTCTGCTAATCAAATCAAAAAAATTATATCAGAGCATTAAATAAGAACTTTACATCAGACTTGTTCCCCCAAAGGAGTAGCCTACACCTTTATCAATCCTTAGTGAAAGATAAATATGAAATCCACAGGATTGATGCATCTCCAGCATTCTAGTTCTCCCGGTGTTGGGGTCTAACCCCTAGTTTACCTCTAAGAAACTCAAAGGTAGCTTTCAGTAAGGGCTTAGTAAAGATATAAGCTAACTGATCTTTACTCTTCACATATTCCATTTTCACCTCTTTTTCTTGAACTCTTTCCCTTAGGAAATGATACTTCAACTCAATGTGCTTGGTTCTAACATGAAGTACTAGATTCTTAGAAATATTTATTGCACTTGTATTATCACAATAGATAGCCACTGGTTCAAACATATCTATCTTGAATCCTTCTAGAACATGTCTCATCCATATTGCCTGTGTGCAATTCATGGATGCAACTACATACTCTGCTTCAACTATAGATTGAGAAACACATGTTTGTTTCTTGCTCGTCCATGCCACTAATCTTCCACCAAGTAGAAAAGATCCTCCGGTTGTGCTTTTTTGATCATCCACATTACCTGCCCAATCAACATCAGTAAAGACATCTAAAGTAAAATCTCCTTTATAGAGATACCATAAACCATAGTCTATTGTGCGTTTGAGATACCGAAAAAATCTCTTCACAGCCACCATGTGACTCTCCTTAGGCTCTTTTTGAAATCTAGCCACTAATCCAACATCATGAGCAATGTTTGGTCTGCTATGAACAACATAGTGTATCTTGCCAATCATAGACCTGTACTCTTTTTCACTAACAATAGGGGAATCATCTTGCTTTGATAACTTGCAACCTGTCACCATCGGTGTTCCTACCGGTTTGCAATCTTCCATGTCGAAAGTCTTCATCACCTCTTTGATATACTTGGTGTATACACCTAAAAATTGGCTATGAGCAATTAAATAAATATTTTATATTTATTTAATATTTATTCTTCTATTAAATAGTTAATTCAAAAAGATTAATTAATTTAATTCATTTTCATATCTTTCTATTAATTAATATTTTTTTAATTCATTCATTATCCTATTCTTGCGAATTAATTAAATATCTAATATTTAATTATCTTATTCCTCTAATTAATTAAATATCTAATATTTAATTATCTTATTCCTCTAATTAATTAAATATCTAATATTTAATTATTCCTTTAACCAAGTTAATTAAATATCTAATATTTAATTATCTTCTCCAAACAATAAAATATCCAATATTTAATATTATTCTCCTATCCTATAGTCTCAAATATTAAATAATTCTCAAAATTATTTAATCCCTTTTCCAACTCACCCTCCATCTCCACTTCATCTTCCCTTTGCCAACTCATCAAGCATGTGGCTAAAGAAATTAATATTCCTTAAATATTAATTCATGATTTATCGTCAACCTCCAAAATTAATGAAATTGTGTACGTACACACATTTCATAACCATTTCCTATATTTTCTCCACCACCCCCTACATCTTGGGAAGGACTTGAGTCCACTTGTCCTACCATGCCTAAATTTCCTCCAACCATCCCTAAATTCCCTTAGTCAGCAACCCAGTCAAGGTGAGATGAGTGACACTTGTCTTCTCCTTCCTCCTTTCTCTCAACCTTCACCTTTGCTCATAGCCATTCAAAATTGCAGATCTGATCAAGACCGTTGATCTAAGCCACATCATCTAAATCCTCTCAAGGTCTATAAAATCAAGAGCTTCAGTTGAGAGAGTTAGTCTTAAAAAAAAATAGTCTTCAAGCCAATCTTATGCATCTGTGAGTTTTTGAAGCAAATAGCAAATATCATTTTAGCAATATAATCATATAGTATTATCATTTTAACATAATCACGTAGCTTTGCATATCATACTATCAGTTAACTACAAGTTATTAGTCCATTCTTCATATGCCATCTTGGAAGCCAATAGTGCATTGTCTGAGAGCACACCATCTGCAACCAGGAACAGTGGAGTTAGGACACAATGAGACATAAGTCATGAAGGTAAAATAATATTTTATTTTAATATGTATTTCATGTAGTTTCATTGGTGGATTTTGGATTTCCTGTATGCATTTCCATTGTATTTTGTGAAACTAACTTATTACAAGTAACATTCTGAGGATGAAATTCAAGCTCACACATTTTGATGCCCACCGTGGAGCTAGACCTCGCATATATCTTTAAAAATCTCGCAAAAATAAAATTAACATATTATGTGATGCAGATTCACGCATGTGTGAATTTTGACAGCGCTTTTGCATCATTGGTTAGTGCATATGTCATGTAGGTTAGCGCTTTTGCATCATTGGTTAGTGCATACATAGTCATGTAGGTTAGCACTTTTGTCTGAAAATCAGCATTTTTGCATCATAGGATAGCGCTTTTGTAACGCAGGTTAGCGCTTTTGACAGATAGCTTTAGGCTTGTAAAAGCCCACCTAAGGTTTTGGATTTTCACTAACTTCTTTTTTTTTTTTTGCAGGTTTCTAACAATTTCTTGCAGATTTGGAGGAGCTAAATTAGGATTTAGTGATTTCTTTTCTAGCTTTTTCAAAATTGGTTTAAAATAATTCATATTTCCTTTTGGGTAAAAATAACTTCATTTTTCAAATTTGGTGTTCTAAAAAGTACCTCACTTGTTTTTTGGGCTCTAAAAATAATCACATTTGCAAGGTAAAAAGAACAACAAATCAAACATTTACTTTCTTGCAAAGTTAGGATTCACACCTCAAATTTTGGGCTCTAAAAAGAACAACACTCTTTTATTTTCTTGCAAAGGTAAAAATCACAATCAATCTTATATTTTGCAAGTTAAAAAGAACAATCAACTTGTCTACTCTTACGAAGCAAGTTACTTTTTGCAACGATTTTCATTTTGTTGACCAAGATTTCCAATCCCTAGATTAGAAAATCATTTGCTATGAAGGGATAAAATAAACACCATGCTTGTTGGAGCAACATCTCCAAGTAGAGGATAGATCACATTGCTATGGAAAGTTAAAAAGAACACTTGTATTTTGTATCTCGAAAGTGGTAGGTATATGCTCTCCCCTTAATTGGGTGATCAAAAAGTCAAACCCACTCTTTTACGCTTTCTTTACTTTCAAGCAATTAAATCCTTTAGAGGGCATGCCTTCCCAAGCTGCCTTGAGGGGGCCAGTGAGGGGGAACGACCTAAAGTGGAAACGGGCTAATACCGAGTCCTTCCAATCCACTATAAATAAATAGTGTTTGTGACGAAAGTTCAAACAACATGTGCTGATAAGTTCATACCAACACTATGTTTCCCCATAAACCCTATGGAGTGTAACCTCTATAGGCTGGGAACCTTCTGTATTTACAGAGCTGAAAGTGCCGCATGTATGGCCACATGACTGGAATCCTTTACTAAAAACTATTTGTACTAGTTGCCAAAAACCTTCTAGTTGTTGGCGCAGAAGGTCGGACCTCTGAAGCGGCTCACACACATACAGTTCCTAGTAGAGATATAAAGTTTGCCATGAGGAGATTTCATGGAAACTGGTGCTTGGCTGCCCCGAAGAAGTGAGTGCCGAGGGTGGAGCCAGTGGGGTCAAGCATCTAAATATCTGCTTTGAATAGCGTAGCCTTGGGGGAAACTCCTTGTGAGATTCAACAACTATTGTCTCATCCTGCCATAGGGATTTGTACTTGCTTGTGTTTTTCATATATTAAAAATTGTGTCTTCTATGTCTGTAACATGTTCCAAATGGTCAAAAATTGAAGAAAATTATCATCTACAAGAGATCAAAAATCAACAAATTTCTGAAAAGTGTGATCAAAAGGATAAAACAAAAAGCATTCCAACACTTGAAACACCAACTCAAAATCAAAGTATCAAAACATCAAAATATCAAAATAATTCTTGAAGTAGGTTTGTCTCTAACCCATCACGTATTTTCAAAATAGCCCAAACAACTAGGTTGTTAATCCTATAGGTTATTCCCAAAAGGTTCTATAAACATTAACATTCAACAAGCTATTGATTCAAATATCTTAAGTGCAAAAATCAACATCCTTGTCAAGTCTCTCATCAGGATAATCAAATCCTCTTTCACAAAGCTTGATCAATCTATACTAAGTTCCTAATCTTGGATATATCTTTCCTATTTTGAACTTAGGTTACATCCAAAACCAAAATTGCACCAACATTGGAATCAAACTTGTAAACTGTCAAATGCTTATATGACTTTTAAGTATCACCTTAAGAAAAGAAATCCCAGTTACAAAGCTACTCAGAAGAGAATAAGATTCGTGTATATCAATTGCAAGATCTTGCTAAAACATAGGACATTCCTACACCGTTTTCGTCACTACTTACGTGGCTACAGTATAGAATTTGACGGCGAAACTCTACAAAGACATGCTTTTCAACAAAAAGACGCTTTATCCCAATGAACAAACAATAGTGGTAAGATCAATAAAGCATATCTTCCTAAACCAATAATCACCTATTGACCTTATCCTTGGGAACTTTTGACAACTTTAAGATTATCACATGCCAGTTTGGACTAGAGCCCAATACGAATAGCTTAGAAAACAACAACAAATGGAGGAAGAAGATAGTACTTTTGGATTTACCGTTGTTGACGAAGAAGCAGTCAATAGCACCATTAGAGGCCTTGAACAAGATTTCAAATTTGATAGGCTAATGGAAAAATTGTTGGCAAAACAAAAAGAAAAATATCTCTTGATGTTGGCAAAATCTGGAGCTAAAATACCACAAGACTTTAACATAGAAAGCTTAAAACAAGATGCAAAGACAAGTAACACCCAAAACACAGATGAGCAAAATAATGAAGATATGAACAATGAAGAAACAAAGAAAGAAAGGGATAATAAAAGAAAAAAGCGTAGTGACAAAAAGACTAATGACAAAACAAGGAGAGACTATGCAGATAATCCCTCATCAAACCTTACTCAACAAATACAAGCTCTACAACAGCAAATACAAGACATGCAAAATGGGACAAGCTCCAAGAAATATTCATTACAAGATATATGCCCATATCCTTTTGATAAAAATTTGAATATGATGCCATTTTCGCAACATTGCGAGATCCCTAAATATGACAAATACGATGGAAAATATGATCCTCAAGATCACATTAGGGAGTTTTGTACTATGAGCATGGAATTTTCTCATGAGGAAACTTACCTTATGCGTCTTTTTCCTGGGAGTTTAAATGGACAATCAATGGAGTGGTTTGCAAGATTGCCATCTGGAATCAAATCCTTTGAAGAACTTGTGAATAGGTTTATTTCACAATATTCCTACAATATAAGGAATGAAATAACAATGCTAGATTTTTGCAATGTTAAACAAAAGAATGGAGAATCCTTTATGATCTTTTTACAACGATGGAAATGCATGTTTAATAGGTATCCTCGGGATGTACCTAATCAAGAAAAAATGGACATATTCATTGATAATCTTATCAGTGAAATGAGTTATCGACTAAGGATGCAATGTCCTCCCTCTTTTGCCAAAATGATCGAAAATGGTCTGAAAATAGAGAACGCGATGGTAAAGAAAGGAGAACTAAAACTTTACAATAATTCTTACAACAACAACAACAACAATGACAAACCCAAGTTCTGGTCAAAGAATAGGAATGTCAGCAATGAAGGAAATGATGATAACAATACTGCAAAACAACAACAACTAGTTTTCAATCTATCAAGTCAAATCCCAAGCAACAACAATCTAGAAAACAATAAAGCCAAATCCTTTTTCTCTAATCCTCGAAGAAAATTCACAAATATTGGAGAATTTTTAGAATCAGCTCTAAAAACTTTGCTTGCTAATAAATTGATTGTTTTACCCGAAGCAAGAATTTATGAACCACCACTCAAGCCAAATTGGTGGAATGACAATCATTTTTACAATTATCATCGAAATAAAGGACACCTAACAAATGATTGCCAAAGATTGAAACACATTATCCAAGATCTAATTGACAATGGAATTATCACAGTGGATAGCCATAAGACGAATGAATCACACTTGGCTTTTAAAACTCCGCTTCCAAACTATGATAAAGGTGAATCATCCCAATTGGAAAATGACAAAGGAAAAACCAAAGTAAATTACACTTATACATATGATGATGTAGTAAATGTGATAATTGTTAATCAAAATCAATCTCCAGAACCAATCAACGTTATCACAAGAATCAAAGCAAAGGTTACCTTTCCAGGTATAGCAAAAGACTCAACATCCACATCACAACAATATAATTTAGTAGAGCAATTACAATGAATACCTGCTCAAATATCAATTTTGGAACTTCTCAAGATTTCACTTATGCATAAGGAAATTTTGGAGAAAGCTTTAGTGGAAACAACAGTTTCAAAAGATTTGGATATAGATCAGTTCCAAAACATGGTAGGACATCTTATAGCCCCTCATTGCTTATCATTTTCTAAAAATGATGACGCGTCTTTACAACATCCTCACAATGCTCCTTTGTATGTTGAAGTCTCCATTAATAAAACTCGTGTCAAACGTGTACTCATAGATGGAGGAGCTAGCTTAAATATTTGTGCATTAAGTTTGATAAAAGCTTTGGGATATTCAAAGAATGCAGTGGACCCGAAAAAGAAAATAACCATCAAGGCTTACGATGAAGCAAAACATTCTTCTAAAGGAACTATTGTGCTACCAATAAAGATAGGACCCGTGGTAAAGGATACATTGTGTCAAGATTTAGACTTGAATCTCTGCTACAACATTCTTCTGGGAAGGCCCTGGATTCACAAGATACAAGCAGTTCCTTCTACATATCATCAATGTGTGAAATTTCCTCACGAAGTGCAAGAGATCACTATAATTGCAGATTCAAGTCAATATTGCAATAATTTGAAACCAACATAAGATACAAGAGTTCCACATAACAGAGAATTAGTATATCCTACTAAAGAAATTCAAGCAAAGTTATGGGAAACTTTTGAAGAAAAGCTCAAGTTAAATGATGAAGGAATGGGAAAGTATTCTTTGAATAAATTTCCACTTTCCCCTAAGTCATATGGAAAACCTACAGATATTCAGTCACAAACATCAAGCAAATCAAAACATATGTTTAAAGGAACCTTTGTTAGTGCTAGAACCCTTGAAGAGGAAAATGAAGACAAAGACATTTTTGGTTGGTTATACAAAGATGAAGATAAAACTATAGCAACAACAGCAGAAGTCAATTTTCCCATAAAACAATATGGCAAAGGATATGAAATCATGCAAAAGATGGGATATGAAGGAAAAGGACCAATTGGTAAGCAACATCAAGGTATTTCAGAACCTATTTGTCCACACTCACAATCCACAGAAGATAAATCTGGTTTGGGATACCTGAAGTCTAATCAAAAGCAACACAATACTCAACAGCAAAAATGGAGAAAGAAATCAGTTTCTAAAGGAGACAATTGGCAAGAAAAGTTACATCAAGCGGTCAAAATAGTAGCCAATAAGCAAAAGAATCAGGATGATCATGAAAAGAAAGAAGAAGAGACTACTATCAAAGGTGAAGAAAAATATTGTCAATAAGTTCTGAAAATACAAATAAAGGCAAAATCTGAACAAGATATTCTAGAGACAGTAAAAATAGAAATTACAGAAATCAAGGAACTTTTTGCACCACATGGCATTCTAGTTGATAGTTCTGATACTTAATGTTAAGTACAGATGCCAAGCTAATAAGATGAGAGGGGGGGGTGAATCATACAACCTTAATCTTCCATAAAAATAACAGATTCAACCTCGGTAACATATACTTCAGTAATATAACCAAAACTGCTAAACATGCAAACTCAAAAGCATATAAACATCATAAAACTCATAACATCAGATTGAACGTGGAAACCCAAATAGGGAAAAACCACTGTGGGATTTCAGACCAGCTAAGAAATATACTCTTCTAGAGTATGCTTGATTAAAAACAAATCCCGTTAAAGATTACAAACACATTGCTAGATGTGACCCGGTTAAGGGATTTCCCTCAGATCTGTTAGGATCTTCACCTTGTTAGAAGTGACCTTGTCAAAGGATTTCAAACACTCAATCAGAATGTCACCTTGCTAGAGGGTTTTACAATTAAGACTGTTAAGTCCACTCGGTTAAGAGATTTTCTATCACTTTACAAAATAACAGTAATAAAAATTTATCTACAACTTCACATGAAAAATGCTAAAGCAGATTCTTATTTGCTCAATACAATAGGACTTATCTTGTCTATCTACTAGGCTCTATACTCTATTATTCAAACAGGTCTTCAAGCTTCTGTGCTCGGTAATCACTATGTAGCATCCTTGTGCATACACTTGCCCACATGCATTGTTTATCAACAGTTCCTTATTTATAAACAATTTGCCAACCGCTTAATCTCCTTGATCACATATCCCATGATCAATCACAGCCATCAGATCTTCAAAATTGACCAAGTTTAATGTATCCTTCGATCTAAAAACGTTTTACCCTGCCTTGGAACTTGTGCTAAGGTATTGCAGTTCAATCTAAGCTGTCGATCTTCCTGTCAATTTTCCTTTACCATATATTCTTTAACAAACTTCATGCATGGCATACCAATCATTTAATTAGTTCCAGCTCATCAGCTTCCTTCATTAAATAATGCTTTTATTCATTCAATGCATTCTGTTACTACTTGGTTGCAACTCGATAAATACTAAACTTCACTCGATAGACATTCTTCCTTCATTAACCAATAGCGATAACCTTAGGGTTTACCGACTAGGTTCCTTAGTGTTTACCGACTAGGTTCTTTGCTCGATAACATAGTATAGTATTAACCTTACAATCAATAACATATGTAGGATATCAAAACAATCTAAACATCATGATCTCATCATTGTCTAACTTGGTAATAGTTTCCCATTGAATAACTTATTCCTCCCCTTATTCATCACATTCTTTCTGTATCTTTAACCGACATCTTTATACTCATCAAATCATACTTCTTAAGATATGGCAACATCATACTGAATTAGAAAATCAATTTATTGACATCAATGACAAAATAATAATATTAAGACAGTAAACATCCTTAATCAGTTATATCCATAATCATCAACAACCTTCTCAATATCCTTATTGAAATGCCAACAATCTCTCCTTGTCTGTTATAATGCCAACAATCTCCCCCTTTGGCATTGATGGCAAAACCAATTGATTTGACCTAATTGATTCGGATTGTTGTGAGATTCTGAAATGCTGAAATGCTTTCCCCCTATTATCAGTCTTCTCCCCCATACATTAGTCTTCTCCTCTTTTCTTCAGTCTTCTCCCCCTTTGACAACAATGTCAAAAAATAAAGAACTAAAACATAATTTCTTCCTGTATGAAGTGATTTCCTACTGTTATGTGTCAACTTAGTCTCGATTAGAGCATTTTGTCTTCAATTCTTGTTCCCTGTTATTGTTTCCTGCACACCTTTAGAAAACATCCTAAAGTGTGTAAATCAGCATCAACTCCTAAAAGATATTCTGTAGAGTCATCGAATTGATGCTTTCACCGAACTTGGTCAGTGAATGGAAGATAGGGGTAGGATCCCTAACTTACTTCTGAGATACTCAAAAGTGTCCCTTGGCAGTGGCTTGGTGAAGATATCTGTTATTTGTTCCTTTGTGCTAACATACTCCAACACCACTTTTTTTTCTTGAGCTTCTTCTCTAAGATAATGATATTTGATAGAGATGTGCTTTGTCTTAGAGTGCATAACAGGATTCTTTGAAATGTTAATGGCACTAGTATTGTCACAGAATATAGTTACTGGCTTGGTAACTTTCTCATTTATACCTTCCAACAGTTGTTTGATCCACGCTATGTTGGTGCAATTCAATGCTGCAGCAACGTATTCAGCTTCTGTTGTTGACTGTGTAACACATCCTTGTTTCTTGCTAAGCCAACTCACTAGTCTTTCTCCTAAAAAGAAAGCTCCTCCACTTGTACTTTTTCTGTCATCAATGTTGCCTGCCCAATCAACATCAGTATAAACTTTTAAATCAAAATCATTTCTTTTCTGATATACTAAGCCATAATCCTCGGTGTCTTTCAAGTATCTGAAAATTCTCTTGATTGTTGTCGTGTGTGTTTCCTTAGGATCTGCAGAGAATCTTGCAACTATACCTACTGCATGTGCTATGTCTAGCCTGTTGTGAACAACATATTGTAGCTTTCCAATCATGGATCGGTAAAGTGTCTCATCAACATATGCAGATTCATCATTCTTTGATAGTGTATAGTTGGTAGTCATGGTACTTACTGGTTTTGAATCTTCCATTCCAAATTTCTTCACGATTTCCTTTATGTACTTGGATTGAGTAATAAAAACCTCATCTTTCATTTGCAGTATCTGTAAACCTATAAAATACTTTATCTCACCGATTAATGACATCTCAAATTCTTTGCTCATTTCATTTCCAAAGTTCTTGCATAGAGAGTCATTTCCACAAAAGATAATATCATCAACAAATATGTCTGAGATTAGTATTCCATTTTCATCATTCTTCATGTACATATTGTTGTTTTCACTTGTTCTTATAAAACCAATCTTGATTAAATAAGAGTGTATTCTTTCATACCATGCTCTAGGTGGTTGTTTCAGACCATATAAAGCTTTGTTCAATTTACATACCTAATCTTTATTCTTGTCTTCAACAAATCCTTTAGGTTGTTCAATAAAGACTTCTTCTTCTAATATACCATTCACAAATGCAGATTTGACATCCATTTGATATACCTTGAAATTTTTGTAAGCAGCATATGCCAACAATGTTCTTACTCCTTCAAGTCTTGCCACAGGTGCAAAAGTCTCACCATAGTCAATTCCTTCTTCTTGGGCATAATCTTTGCAAACTAGTCTTGCTTTATTTCAAATGACCTCACCTTTTTCATTCAGCTTGTTTTTGAAAATCCACTTTGTATCGATTACATTTTTGTCCTTCAGTCTTGGGACCAGTGTCCATGTGTCATTCTTCTTGATTTGATCAATCTCTTCTGTCATAGCATTTATCCAATCTTCACTATTAAATGCCTCTTTCACTATCCTCGGTTCAAATTCAGATATCAGACATGTGTTCTGTCTCAGTTTGTTCCTTATCATCACTAGATCATCCTTATCTCCTATAATCTGACTTGATACATGATGTCTTCTGACATACTTGGCTAATACAGGCTCAGTGGGCTCTGTATGATCTTCTTCATCACTCGGTAACTAGACATTATCTTCATTTCCTTCAACAATTCTCTCGGTAAGACTTGTCGGTTGAACATAGACAAATTCATCATAATCTTCTGGTTCCTTGGAATTTCCTTCATCATTTCTTTCTGCAAATTCATCAATTTTCACATTTGCACTTTCTACTAATTTGTTAGATGATTTGATCAAACATTTAAATGCTTTACTTCTAGAAGAATAACCAAGAAATGTTCCTTCTTCACTTTTCTGATCAAACTTTCCATTTCTATCATCTTTGTGAACATAGCATCTACTTCCAAAGATTTTGAAGCAACTTACATTAGGTTTCTTGTCATACCAGATTTCATATGGTGTCTTCAAAGTTCCTTTTTTCAATTGTATTCGGTTCAGGGTGTACATTTTTGTGCTTATTGCTTCTCTCCAAAATGTTTGTGGCACTTTCTTTTCAATCATCAGGGTTCTGGCACAATCCACAATAGATCTGTTTCTTCTCTCAGCAATTCCATTTTGTTGTGTAGTTCTTGGTGTAGATACTTGTCTTTTTATACCATGATCATTGTAGAATAAATTGAACTCATCAGATGTGAACTGTCCTCCTCTATCTGATCTAAGACATTTCAATTGTCTTCCTGTTTCATTTTCAACTCTTGCCTTGTACCATTTAAACATTTTAAAAGCTTCTGATTTTTCTTTTAAAAACATTACTGACATCATCCTTGAGTAATCATCCACAAATAATATGAAATATTTATCACCATAATAACTTTGAACTTTCATAGGACCACAAAGATCAGTGTGCACAAGATCTAAAATTCCCTTAGAAGCGTAGGACTTACTTGTAAAGCTTGATCTTGTCATTTTACCCATCTGGCATCCTCGGCACATAGCATTCTCAGGTTTTTCAAGACTCAGTAGACCTCTTACTCGGTGCTTCTTTCTTATTTTGATTAGATTATCAAAATTTACATGACAAAACCTTTTATGCCATAACTAGGTATCATCTATCTTTGCATATAGACACTTATTCCGAGTTGAGTCAAGGTGAAATGTGTTACCTTTTGTTTGTGTCTCGGTAGCAGCTAACTTTCCATGCTTGTCATGAACTTTGACAATTCCTTTCTGAAATTCTATTTGGTAACCTATATTGTTTAGCTGTGCTACTCTCAACAAATTGTATTTCAAACCTTCAACCCAATAAACATCATTACATTTTGCATTGTCAAGAAGTGTTATGGATCCTTTACCTTTTACCAGACATGGTGCATCATTACCAAAACTTACATAACCTCCATCATAATCTTCTAACATAACAAACTTGTGTTTATCACCTGTCATGTGATGTGAGCATCCACTATCTATGATCCAAGAATCATTAGTATTTATGTGAGATATTAGGGCTTTTTCTTCATACCTTTCTTCATCTGATCCATCTTTGATAGCCACATAAACCACTTCCTTTGTATTAGTTTCATCTGATTTATCATCATTGGATTCCTCATCGGCTATTAAGCATGACTTTCTATCTCTTCTTCTGAAATCTCGGTGTCCTCTATAATGATTATCTTTCTGTCTGTCATCTTGATAATCTCTCTTTTCAGTAGAATCTTTGTCAGGACAATTAGAAGCCATATGTCCTATCTTATCACAATTGAAACATTTCAAAGGTAGTTTTCCTTTATACTTACCTTTGCCTCTCGGTAACCTTCTGGCTAATAGTGCTTCAAATTCTTCTTGCTTTCTGATTTCGTCATACAATTTGTGTTCTTCTTCCATGTTCTTGCGAAATCTTTCACTTGCTCCACTATGATCCCCTTTAGTGTACTTACTCATTCTATCATTGTAATCATCCGATTCACCAATATGAAAAGAACTAAATGCAGATTCAACTTTATTTACCGATGACCCATTGTTATAAAAATTACTTAACTCAAATGCATGTAGCTTACCAATAGTAGCATGTAAAGAAACTGACATATTGGGTATAGACCTCAATTCATTGATTGCAGAGACTCGGATTGCATAAGCTGGTAGAAGGGTTCTTAACAACTTACTTGTTATATCCTTTTCTTCAATAGTTCCACCTGCTCCTTTGATTTGATTGACAATCTCCTTTAGTCTTGTACTGTACTAGGTTATGTTCTCACCTTCATTCATCCTCATAGATTCAAGTTGTCCTCTTAGACTATCCACTTTTGCTCTTTGAACATGTTCATCTCCACCATACACAGATATGAGCTTGTCCCACATTGCCTTTGCATCATTGCAGCCTTCTAGATCATTAAACTCTAAGTCGGTCAATGCAGATGTTATTTCAATCATTGCTTGGATATGTTCTTGCTTTGCCTTTATCTCTTCCATTGTCAATGGATAGGTGCTCGGTGTAATGAAATCATTCTCTAGATAATATACAACATATTCTCCAACTCCTGATAGGTGCAGCTTCATCCTTTTCTTCCATGTAGAGAAACTTGACTTGTTCAGCTTCGGTGCATCCCTCTTATACATCTTTGGATCTTTTCCTCAAGTACCTTTAAACTTTTCCTTCCGGAGTCCAAAGCTCTGATACCAATTGATAGTTTTGATACTTAATATTAAGTACAAATGCCAAGCTAATAAGATGAGAGTGGGGAGGGGGGGTGAATCGTACAACCTTAATCTTCCATAAAAATAACAGATTCAACCTCGGTAATATATACTTCAGTAATATAACCAAAACTGCTAAACATGCAAACTCAAAAGCATATAAACATCATAAAACTCATAACACCAGATTTAACGTGGAAACCCAAATAGGGAAAAACCACTGTGGGATTTTGGACCCACTAAGAAATATACTCTTCTAGAGTATGCTTGGTTAAAAGCAAATCCTGTTAAAGATTACAAACACATTGCTAGATGTGACCCAGTTAAGGGATTTCCCTCAGATTTGTTAGGATCTTCACCTTGTTAGAAGTGACCTTATTAAAGGATTTCAAACACTCAATCAGAATGTCACCTTGCTAGAGGGTTTTACAAAAAAGACTGTTAAGTCCACTCGGTTAAGAGATTTTCTGTCACTTTACAAAATAATAGTAATAAAAATCTATTTGCAACTTCACATCAAAAATGCTAAAGTAGATTCTTATTTTCTCAATACAATATGACTTATCTTGTCCATCTGTTGGGCTCTATACTCTATTATTCAAATAGGTCTTCAAGCTTATGTGCTCGGTAGTCACTATGTAGCATCCCTGTGCATACACTTGCCCGCATGCATTGTTTATCAATAGTTCCTTATTTATAAACAATTTGCCAACCGCTCAATCTCCTTGATCACATATCCCATGATCAATCACAACCATCAGATCTTTAAACTTGACCAGGTTCAATGTATCCTTTGATCTGAAAACGTTTTACCTCACCTTGGAACTTGCATACATTTCTTGGAACTTGTGCTAGGGTATTACGGTTCAATCTGAGTTGTAGATCTTCCTGCTGATTTTTCTTTACCATAGATTCTTTAACAAACTTCATGCACGGCATACCAATCATTTAATCAGTTCCAGCTCATCAGCTTCCTTCATTAAATAATGCTTTTATTCATTCAATGCATTTTGTTACTACTCGGTTGCAACTCGGTAGACATTCTTTCTTCATTAACCGATAGTGATAATCTTAGGGTTTACCGACTAGGTTCTTTGCTCAGTAATATAGTATAGTATTAACCTTACAATCAATAACATATGTAGGATATCAAAACAATCTAAACATCATGATCTCATCATTGTCTAAGTCGATAATAGTTTCCCATTGAATAACTTATTCCTCCCCTTATTCATCACATTCTTTCTGTATCTTTTACCGACATCTTTATACTCATCAAATCATACTTCTTAAGATATGGCAACATCATATTGAATTAGAAAATCAATTTCTTGACATCAATGACAAAATAATAATATTAAGACAGTAAACATCCTTAATCAGTTGTATCCATAATCATCAACAACCTTCTCAATATCCTTATTGAAATGCCAACAATCTCTCCTTGTCTGTTATAATGCCAACACCAGTATGGTATAGTGGAGTAATCTTAGATGAGGATTCAGAAACAGATTCCAATGAATATGAATGGAGTCCAGATACCTTATCCACTACATCAAGCAAAGAACACAATGAAGATCAAGCAGCTATCACAAAAGAAGACTTGTCTATTGCAGAACAAAAGATAAAATTAGAAAGAAGACAAGAGAAACTCAGAATTCAGAGAAAAGAGGAGGTGTATGCAAAAAGAAAAGCAAATGACAAAAAACAACGACACAATGCCACAAGAAGCGCAAACAAGGATCAGATATGCAAGAACCATAGAAGAAATAAGAGATAGTCAAGTTGGATTAACTATTAGTCCAGAAGAAGCTGAGTTTGAAAGAAGACAAAATCTATTAAAAGATTCCTCTTTATCATGTACACAAGTCTATCAACTCCAAAATGCAAATGAAGTCAATCAAGAAGAAAATTGCAGTACCAAAGATGTGTGTGTTGATATAATCCATTCATTTAAGGGACAACCGTCAATTGAAGAACCACTTGAGTGTGAACTACAAAATGCTAATATTAATCTTGTTGAGACTAATTCAGAAACGCTTGAGAAAGACAATCCTCAAAAACATCTAAACTATGATAATACCTATTCTATGCTAAATTATGATCATTATGTCATGAATATTGAACCACCTAATGATGACAGTGATTATGATTTACCCCTTCTTCATCCTGAACTAATTGATTGGGATAATTTAGACAACCTCGAACTAAATGTCTTTTCCAATGATCATGACTTAGCTATGTACCTTAACGCTATTGAACCCATCCCACCTAAGATATCTTCTACTACAGAATCAAGTAATGTTTTTCATAGTCAGGAGAATGCCAAACTTTTCAGTCGCAAAAGTGAAATAAAACAAGGAAAGAGACCTATTGTTGAAAACCATTTCATGGCAACATTAGATCTATCAAAAGAGAAAATAAAGGGCGTATCTGATGATGAAAACCTCCTTGAGGCGTCAGAAGATGGAAAGTTTGACATTTTCCTGCATATTTTCAAGAGAGATCTGCTATCCTGATAGAACCAACAGAAGCAGTAAACATTGATACATCAAAGGATCCTAAAATACTTCATTTTGCTACCTCATTATCAGAAAAAGAGAGGAAAGAATACATGAAATTCTTTAAGCAACGACAAATAAATTTTGCTTGGTCTTATGCAGATATGCTAGGGCTTTACCCAGATCTTATCATGCAACATCTTAATGTGGATTTAAAAGCAAAACCTGTTAAGCAGAAGCTAAGAAAGATGCACCCACATATTGCTCTCCTTGTAAAAATCGAGCTCAAGAAACTATTGGAAGTGGGATTCATAAGACCAGTTGCTTATCCAGAATGGGTTTCAAGTATTGTACCAGTATCAAAACTAGATAAGAGCATAATAATCTGCATAGATTTCAGAGATCTGAATAAAGCATGTCCAAAAGATGATTTCCCGCTACCAAACATTGATATCATAGTAGACTTGTCAGCAGGGCATGAGATGTTTTCATTAATGGATGGCTTCTCAGGATATAATCAAATAAGAATCGCACCTGAAGATCAAGAGAAGACAGCTTTCACCTGTGCATGGGGAACATACTATTAGAATGTTATGCCATTTGGACTTAAGAATGCAAGAGTGACATATCAAAGAGCTATGATGACAATTTTTTATGACATGATGCATACATTCATGGAAGATTATGTCGATGACATACTCACAAAATCTCACACAAGAAAAGAACATTTGAACATTCTAAGCAAGATTTTTGACAGGCTGGAAAGATATCAATTGAGATTAAATCCAAAGAAATGTGCATTCGAGGTAACCTCTGGAAAGCTCCTTGGGTACATTATATCAGCTCGTGGCATTGAAGTTGATCCTAGGAAAGTTAAAGCTATCATGGAGATGGAGTCACCTAAGAACATAAGTCAATTCCGATCTTTACAAGGAAGGTTGCAATCAATCCAGAGATTTGTGTCCCAATTGGCCGATAGATGTCTTCCATTTACCCATCTTCTACATAAAAATGTTCCATTCAAATGGGATCTAAAATGTGAAGAAGCTTGTTTACAAATAAAAGAATATCTTACGAGTCCTCCAATATTGATAACACCAACCAAAGGGAAACCATTGTTACTCTATGTCTCAGCAACAAGTGTACCATTAGGCACTCTCCTAGCTCAACATGATGATGAAGGAAAAGAAAGAGTAGTTTATTATGTCAACAAAACACTTGTTGGATATGAGTTAAACTATTCATCAATTGAAAAGATATGTCTAGCAGTTGTATTTGCAACTCAAAAGCTACGACATTATATGTTGATTCATTATGTAAAACTAATAGAAAAGATAGATCCTCTCAAATATTTGTTGAGCAAGTCAACATTAACGAGGAGACTAGCCAAATGGGTTATGATACTGAGTGAATTTGACATAGAATATGTTGATCGAAAAGCCATCAAGGGACAAGTCATTGCTGATCAATTGGCTGATGCACCTTTACAAAATAACATGCCTTTGCACATCGAATTTCCTAATGCAGATATCTTGACAGTAAGTACAAACTTTTGGGAATTATACTTTGATGGTTCTTATTCTCAATATGGATCAGGTGCAAGAATCTTTTTTATCACACCTCAAGGACATACAATTCTGAAATCATATAGACTATGATTTCCATGCACCAATAATACTGCAGAGTATGAAGCATTGGTTATAGGGCTCAAAATGGCCATTGAATGGAATGTTAAAGAACTACATGTCTATGGTGATTCACAACTTGTCATTTATCAAATAAATGATTAATATCAAACAAAGGATGATAAGCTTATGCCATACAAACAGCTAGTGGAGGAATTTAAAGGACATTTTAAAGAAATCACATTCACCCAGATTCCCAGAAATGAGAATAAAGCAGCAGATGCAATGGCTACAATAGCATCTCTCTTGCAAAATAAAGAGAATCAACAACATTACAAATTTCTTGTGGAAGATATCTTAACCCCTACCATTCAATCCCAACATACCTATCAAATTTGCCATATATCAGGAACTAGTCAATCCCTATACGATCAAACCTACCAATATTTGAAAGATCATATCCTTCCTTTGGAATTATCTCATAATCAACAAAGAAACTTTATCTATCAGTCCTCTTGCTATACCATTATTGTTGATATCCTATATAGGCATAGTCTAGATGGTACATTATTGAGATGTCTTGAAAAAGATGAAACCGAGAGAGTTCTTAATGACATTCATGCAGGTATTTGTGGTACACACTCAAGTGGTTTAACATTGGCTAAGAAACTTATTCGTATGGGTTACTTTTGGCCTACTATGGAAAGAGATTCATTCACCTATGCTAGAAAGTGTAAACAATGTCAAATTCATGGAAATCTAATTCATGCACCAGCACAAGAGTTATATCCTATGACAAGATTATGACCATTTTCACAGTGGGGCATGGATTTGGTAGGAAAGATCAATCCCTCATCTTCTAATGGACATGTTTATTTTGGTTGCTACTGAATATTTTACTAGGTGGATTGAAGCAGTACCTTTAACAACAGTGACAGGAAAACAAATATCATCATTTATTCTAAATTATATAATCTGTCGCTATGGAGTTCCTATGACCATTATCACTGATAATGGAAGACCATTCAAAAATCAAGATGTAAAAGAGCTATGTGAAAAATTTCATATCCAACATAGGTTCTCTACTCCATATTATCCACAAGGTAATGGTCAAGCTGAGGCATCAAACAAAACTATTTTAAAAATCTTGAAGAAAACAGTCAATGAAGCTGGAAAAGACTAGCACATTCAGCTAAATCCTGCTCTTTGGGCATATCGAACTAGTGTCTGCACTCCAATAGGGGCAACTCCATATTGTTTAGTCTATGGATCAAAAGCTATATTACCTATAGAAGTAGAGATACCTTCTCTACGAGTATCCTTGCATGGCCTTATACCAGAAGAAGAACAAAGAGTCTCTCGACTCCAGGAACTAGAACTGATTCATGAACGTCGCCAAAATGCAACAGATCATTTAAAAGTATATCAACAAAGAATGGCAAGAAGCTATAACCATAGAGTCAAGCTGTGCATTTTCCAGATTGGAGACATAGTTCTAAGGGAAAATCCAAGAAATCAGCAAGATCAGGAAAAGAAGGGCAAATTTGAACCAAATTGGCTAGGACCTTTTGTCATAGTAGCATCATATGGATCAGGAGCATACAAATTATCTACCCCAGAAGGTGATTGGTTTGATGAACCTATCAATTCTATCCATCTCAAGAAATTCTATGCTTGAAATATAAAGTCCTAAAAAAATCAATAAAAAACATATAAAGTCCTGAAAAAAATCAATAAAAAGCATATAAAATCCAACAAAAATGCAACAAATTTAGATGGTGAAAACCTGGTAAACAGGCACTATCTAAAAAGTGAGTTCCTTCATCTATGAGATTGCTTTATGCACCTATCCGCTTCATCCTATCGCATCTATCGCTTCCATATATCCTAGCTTATCCATTTCTTTGAACCATTTAGCAAGAAATATGCAGCCTACCAATAGTTATCAATCTTCGACATACTTGTTGTAGTCAATGTCTTAGATGTTATCAGCATCTATCAATCTGCATTTGTATCCCTCTATGGTTTGGATCTTGATCAAATTTATACATCCATAATAAATTTTTGTTTCCACTGGGGGCAAAATCCAAATTCCTTTTGCTAAGGCAATCTTTTGAATCTTTGGAAATCCAAAAACATTTGAAAAATTTAGAAAATCCAAAAACACCTAGGATTTTGAAACAGATAACGAGCAACAAAGAAACGAAAATCAAGGCATTTCATCAACAACTAAATCATGAAACTCAAAAACTGAAGAATCAATCAGCAACTAATACAAGATTATCCAAGATCATTCATTAAAATGATTATATCAGTTAATGACCATTAGAACATGTGAGTGACATACAAGATTAAGTGTTTATATCTTGATTTTATTGCTAATCATGTACTCTATGCGACTCAAGGATGTCCATCACTAGAGAAGCTGTGATGAGGCATGATTATTTTCTTTGATTGTTGTCTGTGGTTTATCTCTTACTACGGTATGAACTTGTCTCAGGATATGATCGACAAAAGATCAAGGAGGACATTCCAAGTCATGCATGAAAGGAGATAATCCTTGTCTATTCTGCAAGCAACACTCAGGTCAACTTGATCCATTATATCAAGTTGCTTGTATTAACTTGCTATATCAAAATCCATGTAAGGAATACTCAGGTCATCTTGAATCATTATTTTAAGTTGCTTGTATTTTTCTTACAACATTTTAAAGCTCAATGATGAAATCAAGCACTGTTACTCGATAGCATATGAAGAATGGCAGTATAAATTAGATCATTTCATTAGCTCATTATTCATTGCATTATAAGCATACCATTTCATTAACAGATCAACGATCATAAATAAAGATTGAGTATACTTGGACAAACAAAAACAATTTGCATTTAATCATTGTAGGTGCATTCATTTTAATCATTATCCATTTCATTTTAGTTGCATTTTATCATTGCATTAATTGCATTCAAATAAGTGCATTTCATTAATCATGTAAAGTATCATCATTATTATCTACATCATCATTTCATAAATATCATTTAGTTGCATCTTTTTCACTTAGATTCATAATCATTATAAGCATAACATATAAATATAAAACAAACCAATCATTCATGTACAAATCCATATAAATCATCAAATAAAGTATATCATCATTATTCCATTTTATCATTTAGTTGCATGCATAAAATTTCAAAAGAAACGTTTCATATAGATCATTTGTATGTACATCATCGTAAGCATTAAGCAATCATTCATTTGCATTTTCATATAGATTATTTGCATTTGCATCATTTAAGTTAAGTAATCATTTTTCATTTGCATCCAAAATCATCAAAATCAAAGCAAAAACATTTATCATTGCATCATGTAAGTTATTATCATCATATCATTATTCATCTACTCATTTGCATCCATAAAATCAAAGCATATAAGCATATAGATCATCATATAAAGTAACATGCATAATAAAAAGCATCATCATATAGAATCCATGTCAGCGTATAGATCATCATAAAACAATAAAATATCAAATAAATAATACAAATGCTCCAAATCAAATCACGGTTGTCCTGTACCACTACCACCTGAATATGTTCGTCTCTGTGGCTGTGGGCGAGAAGATCCTCCAGATGCCTGTCTACCATGCTCACTACTCCTCTGAGGAGGTCCCATGACCCCACCACTGCTAGTGTCCATCAACACGGTGGTCTGATAACTACCTGCTCTTTGGGTCTTTGCAACTGCCTCCTTATATCGTCGTCGCCAGTAAGAAGTCTCCTTCCCGACCCGAAATAATGCTCTAACAGTGTCCGTTGAGAGATTACCTGATCCAACCTGCTAAATATGATCAATAAGACCCTGAGTATCCTGTTGTCTCCTAACAGTTGTGTCTCTCTCAGTCATAAGAGTCTGTATATGTGCTCGAAGCTAATCAATCTGTGCTCTCAGACTGTCAATAGTATCATACCTTGGCACATCATCTCTGGTATAACTACATCTGGCATATCCTGCACTGGTGCAACCTGCTCTGGTAGATCCTGTTGTGGTGCATCACCCCCAATCCCCTCACCACCAACCTGTCCAACTATTGGAATCTTAGTCTGAGTCACTCTCCAAACTCGTCATCTAATCAAGGGAACATGATCCTCAGGATCCTCATCATCACCACCATGAGCTGCAATAACTCTAGGATCTGGCTGAATCTATCCAAAATCAATACCTCTCCCGCAACCCCCATCTAATCTAGTCACTCTCCCTCTTGTCAATGGCAATCCTCTAGGTGATCTCATCCCTACCCTGCTAGTATCCCTCCCAATCCGTCCACCATATCTCCCACCCATAGGACAAGGTCTCTCAATCCTGCCAGCCGGTCCAAATGGTCCTCCATAGACTCTCAATCGACGTCCTCTCCGTCCAGCTCCACCACCACCACCTCCATCCCCACCATCATCTCCACCTCTCCCAGCCTCATGAGCAACTCTAAGCTCTCGTCTACGTCTCCGTCTCCTGATAACATGATCATCTGAATCATCATCATCATCTCCTGAGCTAGGAGGAGGATCTGTTGGATCTGAGGAAATGGATGCGCTAATAAATATTGAGCATACTTTGCAGTAACCCCAGGATCCAGAATGTGTAATCTCATATCATATGCCACTCTCAGAGTAGTAATAAACTCTACACGAGCAATCTCAAATGACAAAGATGGTCCCCAATCTCGCCTATCTCTTTATCGCCGGGCATATATAGTCACACCAGTAGGCATAGGTTGAATGATACCAAACTGTCTCAAAATCTGACCAATCAACTATCGCTCAACAATGAAAGGTGTCCGACCAATAAGATATCTACTCTGCATAATAAGCAGTAATGTCTGTGCATAATCTATCCATGGCTCACAATCAACATATGGTCTCCAAGTAATGCTATCTAAAGAATCAAGCACCCAACGCCAATACTCCATCTTACCTAGCTTATGCTGAGTAAGGATACCTGCATAAAAATAAACATATGGTTGTCTCTCTCCATGAACTCTATGATGGATAGGTCGTGTAATAGCAATGTGCTCCCAGCACCAGATCTGTAATAAAGTGCATCCTGTTGATAAACTAGCACTCTCATCATACACAACCTGGTGTAGATCATGATATAAATGTGCCAAGATGCAAACACCCCAAGCATATCGCGTCCAATGTTGCATCATGCTGAGAAGAACCTCACCCCATCCAACAGAAAAACCTCGTGATCACCTATCAGGACATATGAATCCTCCAATCAAACCAGCCATAATAACAGGAAGAGTCTCGTAGTACATCACCATATCTACCCATCGGATCTCTCCTCTACCAATGCTCTCATCAGCAAAAATGACTCTGCAAGCCTCTGTACCAACTTGATCCTGATAATCATACTGCACTAGCTCACCAGTCACCAGGATGTGTAGAATCCTGTAGACATCCTCAAGAGTAACACTAATCTCACCCGTCAGCAGGTGGAAAGTGTTATGCTCGTTGTGCCATCTCTCGGCTAATGCAGTCAACAATCCTCTATTATGTGTAATCTCAGGCATAAATAATAAATGGTGTAAACCACAGGCATCTATATGTCTAATCTTAGCCTGGGACAACTCTGGAACTAAATGACGTATGGCCGGTAATTTCTCCCGACACTGGAGAACATCAAGTTTCTCTTGTTTTTCAAGAGAAATCAATCAATCAACTCAATCAATCAATCAAATCAAATTGAATCAATCAATCAATCAAATCAAATTGAAGCAACTTAAGCTATCAAATCATTTTAAACCTATCAATCATGGTTTATTATCAATCACTGAGTTTGATTAAAAACTCTGCTAAACTCTTGCATCAGAAACTAAATCGGTTTCTTACAAGCTACTTAATCATCAAAATCTATCAATCAAGCTAATCAGAGCTACTTAATCATCAAAATCTATCAATCAAGCTAATAAGAGCTACTAAATCCAGTAATCAAAGCTATCTATCGATCTATCAAATCAAGCTAATCAGAGCTACTCAATCTAGTAATCAAAGCTCTCTATCAATCTATCAAATCAAGCTAATTAGAGCTACTCAATCCAATAATCAAAGCTATCTATCGATCTATCAAATCAAGCTAATCAGAGCTACTGAATCCAGTAATCAAAGCTATCTATCGATCTATCAATCATGCAATCACTCAATCACAACTCTATTTTATCATACATGCGTATCAAACACATTAAAACTAATCATCAAAGTGATTTTTTAGCTTTTGTACCTATCAACAATATCAAATTTAAACAAAAGCACTATCTTTTTTAGCATATGCGCTAATCAACGATGCATATGTGCTAACTTAAGCAAAAGCACTAATCAACGATGCATATGCGCTAATCGACCATGCATATGCGTTGCTTTGTGCATTTGCGCTATCCTATTGAACATAAGCGCTCACAAATGACACATATGCGCTACTTTAAGCAAAAGCACTAACATTCTATGCAAATGCGCTAAAATACAGAGCAAATGCGCTAAAACATTCATTTGTGCTAACCAAAATTGCATATGTGCTAAACTAAACTACAAATGCGCTAATCTAAAACTCGAAAAAATTGAAAATTTCAAAAATTCAAAAAAGAGCGCCTAAAACATGAAATTTTGAAAGAAAACTTGAAAATAAAGCTTGGGATAAGATACATACCGGATACCCATACTCGACTAGCCGCTGATATCACTGAACTCGCTCGAATCGATGACATTCCACTGGAATCACCATTTTGGCCACCTCGGCAAGAATATTCTTTCCAAAAGCTAACAAGGATAACAATGAAGTTAAAATTAGCCTTGGTTAATTTTATATTTACTATTTCAAGAGTAATTAATTTCAACAATGGGGCAATTTAATTTGTTTTTTACAAATTAATTTAATTGACTAAATTTTTTATCACATTATCACGAGATTAATCATTCAAACTAAAGTTTTCGACAATTTCATGATCAATCTCCTGAGGGGGCACACAATTTGGATTTTCAAATTTCTATCAGGCATTATCGAGACTTGATTTAATCTTTGAAACAATGTTGTCTCGACATCATTTCAAAGAGCGACAAAATGTATACACCTAAAAATTGGCTATGAGCAATTAAATAAATATTTTATATTTATTTAATATTTATTCTTCTATTAAATAGTTAATTCGAAAAGATTAATTAATTTAATTCATTTTCATATCTTTCTATTAATTAATATTTTATTAATTAATTCATTATCCTATTCTTTCGAATTAATTAAATATCTAATATTTAATTATCTTATTCCTCTAATTAATTAAATATCTAATATTTAATTATCTTCTCCAAACAATTAAAGATCCAATATTTAATATTATTCTCCTATCCTATAGTCTCAAATATTAAATAATTCTCAAAATTATTTAATCCCTTTTCCAACTCACCCTCCATCTCCACTGCATCTTCCCTTTGCCAACTCATCAAGCATGTGGCTAAAGAAATTAACATTCCTTAAATATTAATTCATGATTTATCTTCAACCTCCAAAATTAATGAAATTGTGTACGTACACACATTTCATAACCATTTCCTATATTTTCTCCAACACCCCCTACATCTTGGGAAGGACTTGAGTCCACTTGTCCTACCATGCCTAAATTTCCTCCAACCATCCCTAGATTCCCTTAGTCAACAACCCAGTCAAGGTGAGATGAGTGACACTTGTCTTCTCCTTCCCCCTTTCTCTCAATCTTCACCTTTGCTCATAGCCATTCAAAATTGCAGATCTGATCAAGACCGTTGATCTAAGCCACATCATCTAAATCCTCTCAAGGTCTATAAAATCAAGAGCTTCAATTGAGAGAGTTAGTCTTCAAAAAAAATAGTCTTCAAGTCAATCTTATGCATCCGTGAGTTTTTGAAGCAAATAACAAATATCATTTTAGCAATATAGTCATATAGTATTATCATTTTAGCATAATCATGTAGCTTTGCATATCATACTATCAGTTGACTACAAGTTATCAGTCCATTCTTCATATGCCATCTTGGAAGCCAATAATGCATTGTCTGAGAGCACACCATCTGCAACCAAGGAAAGGTAGAGTTAGGATACAATGAGACATAAGTCATGAAGGTAAAATAATATTTTATTTTAATATGTATTTCATGTAGTTTCATTGGTGGATTTGGATTTCCTGTATGCATTTCCATTGTATTTTGTGAAACTAACTTATTACAGTTAACATTCTGAGGATGAAATTCAAGCTCACACACTTGGTCTAACAAATAAAAATACCACCATCCAGTTGTTGGACCTGTAAGCCAATAAAGGACTTTATTTCACCAATTAGAGACATTTCAAATTCCTTTTTCATTATATCAGCATAATCCATACACATATCATCATTTCCACCAAAAATTGTGTCATCTACAAACACTTGTGCTATTAGCATCTTGTCTCCATCAGTCTTCAAATAAATGTTGTTGTCCTCACTGGTACACTGGAATCCAATTTTGATCAAATGTGCATGTAATCTCTCATACCATGCTCTTGGTGCTTGCCTTATACCATATAGTGCTTTATGCAATTTACACACCATATCCTTATCATTAGTCAAGGAAAATCCATCCGGTTGTTCAATGTATACTTCTTCTAGAATTCCATTTAGAAAGGCTGATTTGACATCGATTTGATAAACTTTAAATCCCTTATATATAGAAAATGCCAACAACATCCTTACTCCTTCTAATCTAGCAACAGGTGCAAACGTTTCACCATAATCCTTACCTTCTTCTTAAGCATACCCTTTGTAGACTAACCTTGCCTTGTTTCTTACAATTCTTCCTTCTTCATCCAATTTATTCCTAAAGACCCATTTTGTTCCAATTACATTTTTATCCTCCGGTCTAGGAACAAGTGACCATGTTTGATTCTTCTCAATTTGATCTAATTCTTCATTCATTGCATTCACCCAATCATCATCTCTTAGTGCTTTCTTAACATACTCGGGTTCAATTGTAGATATCAAACATGAGTTCTCTCGGATCTTTCTCTTGGTTTGCACACCTGCATTCTTATCACCGATTATTTGCTCTTGTGAATGGTTCAATCTGGCATATCTAGGTATTGCCCGCGCCAGTTTTGCATCTTTTGCATCAGGTTCTTCATTTTCTTCCTCATTGTCATCGCTTACCAGTTGAGCATCTAATTTTGCGTTTGTCGGTTCTTCATTATTCTTTGCCTCCAGTTCAATGATCACAAACTTTTCTTCATTGTCATCCTTTTCAGGTTCTGATCTACTTGTACCTTCAGACTTATCAGATAGGTCATCAACTTTTACATTATCACTTTCAACAATTTTCTTAGTTCTCTTATTGTAACATTTATATGTCTTACTCTTAGAAGAGTAACCAAGAAAAATTCCTTCATCAGATTTTGCATTATATTTTTTCAATGTAGTTATCTCTCTTAATAAACACATTGACTTCCAAAATTTTTAAAATAACTTACACAAGGTGTTTTTCCATACCATAGCTCATAGGGTGTCTTATTGTTACCTCTCTTCACCAGTACCCGACTTAAAGTGTATACAGTAGTACTGACCGCTTCTCTCCAAAATATTTTGGATACACCACCCTGTAATAACATGGTTCTTGTAGCTTCAACTATTTTTTGTTCATCCTTTCTCCTATGCCATTATGTTGTGGTGTCCTCGGAGTAGATATCTATCTCTTGATACCTTGTTCATCACAATACTTAACAAATTCATCAGATGTGAATTCACCTCCTCAGTCTGATCTTAAACATTTCAGGTTCTTACTAGTTTCCTTCTCAACCAAAGCTTTAAATGATTTAAATTTACTAAAGGCTTCTGATTTCTCCTTCAAAAATATCACCCACATCATTTTAGAATAGTCATCAGTGAAAATCATGAAATACCTATCACCGCAATAACTCTTTGTTCTCATAGGACCACATAGATCAGTATGTACCAAATCTATAATATTCTTAGAAATACAATTCTTGCTCTTGAAATAAATAGAGGTCATCTTACCAGTTTGACAATCTTTGCATATCACACTATCCGATTTGACAATTTGTGGCAATCCTCTTACAACACTTGACTTACTTATCTTAACCAAATTATCAAAATTAACATGATAAAATCTTTTATGCCATAACCAACTGTCTTCCATTCTTGCAACCAAACAATTATTAATATTACTATTCAAATGGAATAAGTTGCCTCTAGTTTGCTTCTCGGTAGCAATCGATTCACCATTACCTCCAAGAATTCTGCAGACTCCACTTTTAAACTCAAGCAAATAACGTTTATCATTGAGTTGACCAACACTTAAAGATTATGCTTTAGACCATCAACCCAAAACACATCATCAACATTACTCTTCCCATTTAGAGAAATTGAACCTTTACCTTTCACCATGCAGAGAGATTTATTTACAAATCTAACAACACCTCCATCAAATTCAATAAGGGTTATGAACTTACTTTTATCTCCGGTCATGTGGTGTGAGAATCCACTGTCTATAATCCATTCATCACTATTCTCCATATGAGATACCAGTGCCTTTTCATCTGTTAGTTCCTCCTTCACAGCTACAAACACAATTTCCTTATTGTCATCTTCATCTTCAGACTCTTCATCGATCACACCTTCATCTACTGCAACATAACAATATTTCTTGCCCTTTCCTTTGAATCTTCTAAAATTCTCTTTCTTATCAATGGTAGGGCAGTTAGCAACAATATGACCAATTTTACTACAAGAGAAACACTTCAAAGGTAGCTTTCCTTTATACTTACCGGTGCCTCTTGGAAATCTTTTTGCTAACAGTGCCTCAAGTTCCATCACTTGATCTTCATTGTCTTCGTTTCCCCGGTTACTGTCGGTATTGTGGATGTGTTGCATTAGTTTTGTCATTGATGTCAACACTTATCCTTATGGAGATCTTTGGTTATGATGAACCGACACATTATGTTCACCGACATGTTCGGTGACTTATGCACAGTCACCAGTATATTGTTCACCAACACTAAGGATGACTTCTTATCATCTAGAGATCACTTGGTTATGTCGAAGACATGGTTTTGGTATTTTGGTTATTGGTCTAATCAGGGTGACATATTTGTTGTTATCGACAAATTGGTCTAGGTTATGGACCAACATGCATTATCTATTCCAGATCAGCATGACACGTTATGGAGATGATTTATTAATTGAATATTGTTGTAAATGTATTGAGCTAACATGATGCATCACGTCTTGACTTACTTGTAATTGATTTTATTGTAAATATTCTTAGTAAGCCGACCTACACATTTGGTCTTAGGTTTTGGTATTTATCTAAGATCTCATTTATGAGATGGAGAGAAGAGGAGAATATATTGTAAGTAAGGTTATGGTATTGTAACATGGTATGTGCGAATATTGAAGATCATATGAGAAGACCATAGAGAAGGTTCAAGGAAGGTTTGAAGGTGATTATCAGAGCTTAATCGGTACTAAATCCAATATTGAAGATGCTACTTTGAACAATACATTATCATTGGATTTAACCATCCAATTGTAGTCAGTGTGACTCCTATTTTGTGATTGAGCAGTGAGCTCTAGGCGGTTGGCCTTTCTGCATGTGCATACCCCATTTGTATACACATACTATCTGCAGTAGTATCATCTGATTGTGGGTAAGGTTTCCCACAGTGGTTTTTCCCCTTACAGGGTTTCCACGTACAAATCTTTGTGTTATGTGTTGTGGATGTTGTTTCTCTTTTTGTTTTATGCATTAAGCTTCACCAATATTAATACTAACTGCTAATCTATCAATCAACATTAAGTTTAGTTTACCGGTATTATGCATCAAGTTTGATTAAGTTATATTTGGGTTGAAATTAATTGACAACTGATTTCACCCCTCCCCTCCTCTCAGTTGCCTCCAAGGGTCCTAACAATTACTTCCATGACTTGACCTGCACTCATGATTTTGACATATATCTTTTCCTTTTCTAGTAGTTGAACTAGTAACAAAAGCTTTAAAGGCAGATTTAATAGATTTTGTCACACTATTGTCAAAACTATTTAACTCAAAAGTTGTAAGCTTACCAATCAATGAATCAACAGTTACCTTATCCTTTGAAATAGATCTAAGTTCTTGGATTTCTGATACTCTTATAGCATACTGAGGTTGAAGAGTTCTAAGCATTTTACTTACTATTGCATCATCTTCCATTTTACCTCCAGCACTCTTTATGCCGCCAACAACTTCTTTGATTCTTTGACCATACTGTGCAATAGTTTCTCCTTCAAGCATTCTCATGTCATCAAACTTTCCTCTTAGGCTTTCCTCTTTGGCTCTTTGAACATGCTCATCTCCTCCATAGATCGTATCTAACTTTTCCCAAACCTCACCTACAGTTTCCAATCCTTGAACATCAACATATTTTAAATCAGATAAAGTACTTACGATTGCTTCTAGGACTTGCATGTTATCTTGCTACTCTCTGAGTTCATCCAGTGTCAAGGGAGTAGTGGTAGGAGCAACATATGTTGTTTCAACTTGCTTCCAATATTGTGCACCGAGACCTTTGATGCAGATCTCCATTCTATCTTTCCAGATCTTGTAGTTATCCTTATTGAACTTAGGAACCTCTTTCTTCATCATCTTGACTTCATCAGAATCTTTCCCTCAAGCAGTTATGCTTTCTGCACATAAAGGACCAACACTTTGATACCAATTGTTAATCCTATGAGGATCCAGTTAATACTTAGAGGGGGGATGAATCAGTATTAAGACCAATTGAAACTTTAAACCAAAAACAAACTTATATTAGATTTGAATTCATTTATCAAATATCTCAACTTCTTTTATTAGATCTAACAACCTCGTTATCAGATTTTCTTAACACATTAATCAAATCATTTACCACAACCATCAATACTTTCACCACCAAAGCAATCATATAGATTTGATCATTTACCAACTCATTAACCACTCATTAACCTCATCAATCATATCAAACACTTTCTATAACAACTCTTATCAGTACCGGTAACCTTAGATAAACCTTTGATAAAACATCATAACCGATGTCTCAGAAATAATGGATGAAATTTAACATAAACAAGAACATCACGTGAAAAGCATTCCACACATGAACACCATAAGTTTTTGACGTGAAAACCCAAATAGGGAAAAACCACGGTGGGAGTTGGCACCCACAAATATTTGTACTCTTTTGAAGTACGCCCTGTTAGGAGCTTACAATATGCCCTGTTAGGAGCAGACCTTGTTAGGAGTCACCCGGTTAAGGGATTTGCCTAGCAGCCCGGTTAGGAGCTTGATGATCTATTAGGATCAACCTCGTGAGAGGATTTAACACTCTTTTGAGAGATGCCCTATTAGGGGACTTAAATGTTTAAGGCCTGTTAGGACCTACCCGGTTAAGGGATTTAACTTGCTGCAGCTGTTAGGGAACAACAATGAACAAGTGATTTGTTACTTACACTTCTCAGCTTGCTTGATCAAATCCAGTTATGCTCAACACTCTGCAACTCTAAGCCAGATCTCACACTTCACTTGGATGACTTAACACATTCTCTCAAGACCATCGACATAATAAACATCAATTGTGCTATCCTAAATAGCCATCTCAACTAGGTCAACCACTAAACCCTAATTACATCATGAATTTACAAGACAAATCATAAAAGATCATCACAAATTGATATAAAGATCATTACATCTAATTACAATGCAATATCAACCGTTGGTTGATCGTAACCCATCACAAAAATCCGATTTGTACCAAAGTCAAAGCCTCAAAAACTCTACTAAGCGTTTTGTTGATTCCCAATAAATTTTTCCTTAAATCGCGCCAAAACAACAATCAAATCATTTCACATGGGTTGTGCCGTGTTACCACCTTCATGTAGACTCGTCGTCGATCATCGTCATAACAAAAATAACTACATTTTAATGATTTCTTCAATGGTCTTAAACCCTTCTAAAACCTTAGCAAAACTTCATCAGAAATTTGAAACACGCCTTTCGATAATCTTCACAAGTTCCGGTTTCGGTTAGATACTCCTTTCCATGATACAAGTTCACATTCCAAACCGCAAATCATTAATCATCGCCGATCACCCAATTCAATCAAAACATCTCTTTACCGGTTAAAGTCCAATTTCACAGACTTCAGTTCTCTGCCGGTAAACCTTGTCTTTCGATAAACCAAATCACTTAGATGACAAAACAAAACATCAGGAACAACAGTAATCATCATTTGACATCAGTTGCCATCAATGGCAACACAAATAACAGGTCAAGTCATCTAATCACAAAATCTCAATCTTTTCATCACAAATAGACTTCTATCCTTTACCGGTGCAGTCATCCATCTTCAACTGCATCACCTCATCTACATCAGTTATGCCAAATGCCAACACAAACATAATCATAACAATTAGTACAAAAGCATAACTGCACAACTTCAATGAAATACTTCAACACTGAATCCCACACAACAGATGTCGAATCCCACACATCAGATGTCCATACTAGAACATATCCAGACCACATTGTTTGACATCAATGACAACAAAGCACACATTTGTAACAATATGTATACACACACAAAAGAAAAAACTTAGATTTAAGATATCTGACTACCTGACGGAACAAGGGTGACAAACTGACCTAGGGTCGACATCTGTTGGGTGATATGGACCTTACTTTACTACACTTCCTTTAATTCATCTACTGTTACCATCATTATAGTAATGAAAGCGTATTAATCATCCATATTGGATAGATTACTTTAACCAATTAAAAAAAAAAAGAAAAATAATTTTCAAAATATATTTTCTTAAAAATTGTGCACCTAAACTTTAATGAGAACACACATTTTTTGCATAAAAAAATACCTGCAATGTGATTTGTTAAAAAATAAATATTAATAACATATTAAGTACAAGAATCTAAAAATATATTTAAAATAGCTTTTTAAAAAAAAATATCACTTTTATTAATAATATGACAATCTTATAATCACAACTAATAACACTATATGTATGATTAACTTATAAGTACTATGTCGACCGTTAAAAAACACAACTATTAATATCCTCCCCCTTGACCCCCTTATTATTATTAAACACTTTGACAATCTTACAATCACTACTAATAATACTATATAATTAACTTTATAAGTTCTATGTCAACCATTAAAAAACACTACTATTACATCCTTTCCCATTGACCCTCTTTACTTTGTTCCTTTCGGTGTCTTCTGATTTGATAAGAATGACATGCATCTACCTATCCCATCCCCAAAATGTGAAACTAAAACCATTGCTTTCAAACAAATGGAAATGATATTTTGCGGGAATGCCAAGTTGAAGGGAAGCAACAGCTCAGTCTTGTAAGCAGGTAAGGTGTCTTTCCCTTGAAATTGACGCTCCTTATCTCCTGTAATATCCTTTGCATTCTCGACGCTATCGATGATTGACAAGCACGACAGACAACTCTTCAGTCAACAGACGGGCATCAGCTGACGGTAAATTTGCTAAAGGAACAATAAAGATAAAAGAGAATAAACGCCAAAAAAGGCCATTTCTATGTTTATCGCGTGCGTGGAGAGAGTGGTTGCCCCCGGTCGCATGAGGGGTCAGTCAATTATCTCACGTCTTTCTCCATTTTGCTCATAAATCCGCGCGTCTGAGGCCTTTAGCTTACCATCCGAGTGACCATGAGGACGATATGAAGAGTGCCGTAATTAGCCCCTGTTTCCATCCCTGCTCTGCATTAAACCCTCAAAACTCGCCCAGGCTGGGGGCTTCGCGCAGGAGCTTCCGTGGTTCTATGAGCGCTAGTACGGTCTCTAGGCAAGGCCTCATTGCCAAGGACTGCGCGCGCAGGCATTATGGCCATGTGCCCAGGGGCTTATTCGGCAGGAAGAGACCTAAAACAAGCGGAGGGAGTTCAGTGCTTAAATATGTTGGAACATCTGGTCGATTTCTCAGACCCGGGACTTTCGTTCTCAGGTGATTTTTTTTTTCTTTGCTGTAAATAAATTTCTCGACATTTATATCACTTCATTTTCAACCTTGGATTGAATTTAAAATGAACTCCTTTAAGTTTCCTTTTTGTAAATTTTAACATTTATTTTGCGGAAGTAAATATCCTTGCTACATTTTAAAGCACTTTTTTTGCAGCCTTTGAATGAATTTAAAACGAAGTTCTTTGAATTTCTTTTTTGTAAATTCACATTTGTTTTGCTTAAATAAATTCCACGACATTTTAAAGTGCTTTATTTGCAGCTGGAGCTTAGATGAAAAACAAGTCCCTTAATCTCCCTTTTGAAAATTCGACATTTTTTTGACTGTCGATAAATTCCTCGACATTTTAAGTTTCTTTATTCTCTGCACGAGGAGAAATTAAATATGAAGTCCTTTAAATTCCCTTCTCGTAAATTCGTCAATTTACTACCCTTTTTTAACAGTCCGAGAAAGAGTTAGATATGAAGTCCTTTTGTAAATTGATTAACCTCGCTCTACATCATGTTGCGAATGCACATGAATGCGAGTACATTAAATGTGAATTTCTTAACAATTTTTCATTTGTCTGAGATTGCATTTCTCGTTATATTCGGCGTGCATTTTAGTGACTGGGAGGCCTGCATTCCGGAACGGTGGCTAATTTGGAATAGTATTAATTTTAGTGGAATTCTTAGGATGTAAAACTACCCTATTATCTGGATGTAGTTATTTTTTGTCTTTATTACGTGGTAAGATGAGCGTTGCGTGCACTCTTTGTGTGGGAGTTCTATATGGAGGCTAAAAACTGCATTTTCTTCTAGCTAATATTCATTCGTTATAGATAAATGGAAAGCCTGAGGGTCAATATAAGTGTACTTGAGCTAAATTACGTAAGGAATGATCTTTGTGGCTCTTCAGCCATGCGTGTTTGACAAATTAGTTCTTTCTTGTTATACTATACCACAGTTTTGACGTAAACTATACTATCAACACTTAATGCTTTTCTTGAGGTTTACGATTAGGTAGAGATTGGCGAGATGACGTTTTCAAAGTTTAATCTCATTCAGACTCTGTTATTATAGTCAATGTAGGCCTTGTAACGTAAGTAACCTTGGTCCAAGCGCTAGTGTGGTTAGATTCCTATACTTTTGTGTAACCCTGACGTGTGCAAAAAGTGTGTGCACGAGTTCAAGATTGCATCCACATCTATGCACATGTTTAAGATTTGTACCCATGTGTGCATGGTTCACACTGATCTGTCAACATGACTACTAAGCTTAGAACCCCTGTGGCCTTAGTGTTTTGTCACTTGTGTGCATGGTCTTAGGCAGAAGGTTGGGTCCCCAAAGTTTTGTATTTTCTCTGTCAACTATAGGATGTATTCATCAGGCCCTTTTTTGTAATTGCAGCCTAAGTCAACCATGGATATGCTGTCACTTGTGTGCCTGCATGTGAGATTTGCACCTTTTCTGTCAATATATGTTTGAGGTTTGTGCTTACACTGTCAACACAGGTTCGAACCTAGCAGGCTTATAGCATTGTGTGTGTGTGTGCAATTTAGAAGTTTGATTTCTTGGTATCTTGGAATCTCTTGTCAACCATCAATGCTCATTCACTTGTGTGCGAGGTTGCACACCCAACGTTAACATGTGTGGGGTTCTAGTCTGTTAACATAGGTTCAAAGCCCAGAGGATTTAGAACTTTGTATGTATCTCTGTGCTAGGCAGAAGTTTGGCCTCCCGAAGTATAGTTTTAAACCCTTCATTGACCAAAATACATTTAAAGGACTCTCTCTTATAATTGCAGTTTAGACCAACTATGGCATTTTAATAGACTAGCTCAGAGGGAACACTCCATTACCAGTGTTTAAGTCCTCATTGGCAACATCACTTTGGAAGCTTTGTTTCCCTCTTCTATGGTGTGTGGGATGGACTGGTAAGAAACATTTTGATCTGAGAAATGGTGGTTTTGAGGTTTCAAGGATAAGAAACAGCCATGCTAAGTTGGAAAGGTAGATAGCATTTGATGAATGAGCAAAAACTTTGATGCAGGTTAGTGAAAAGCATTATAGCTTATAAGTTATAATGATGAAACTTAATTGACCTAGTTTGCAAGGGACGGTTATTAATGGCAGAGAGAGTAATTAAAGTAGCATGGTAAATTTGGATAAATTTTGGAAATTTCCTGATTTAACCTCATCACAATGTTCCTGATCGATCAGTCTCGTCATAGTCATACCTAGCTACTTTATTGGTGATTCTTCATAATGTAATTTTCAATGTATTAGGATGTGTCTGTACCTTTTGTGCTCTCTCTATAGCTGAAATTGTTCTTTATGCAACATCTTGCTGTTGCACTGAATATTAGACATGGTAGTATATTATTGACTTCAGGATTTGCAACGACATTATGTTGCATGATGAAACACTATGTAATTCACACATCTGATTTAGGTTGCACATATTCGACTGGCCAAACCTTTGCCAACACTAAACTCTCTGTAGTGGACTCATTTCTCAATTCATATGTTTGGATACAGGCTTTGTTGTACAGAAATTGTGTGAATCAGCTAATAATGATACAGCAGCACAGCTCATTTAGGGTGAACATTATGGTATGGCATTTCCATGTACCCTCCTGCTGTGGCAGTTCTATAACTCTTCCTTATGTTGCAGACGAGCTATGCTTCATCTTGGTATCCACGTTGTTTCCCTCAAATGTTCTTATTCACAAAAATGGGCCAGGGAAACATCCACAAAAATGGGTTAGACTCTAGGGAGACATCCCTATTGTACATTGGTTTAATAAGAATAATCTTATTGGATTCTATACTTGTTATATGGCTCTTTAGAAGAAGCCTAGAATTTTTTTAATCTAACTTAACTCTATCTTAGTATTATGGAAGAAATACCTTTGTTCATAAAAAATCCCAATCCTTTTTTTTTGAGTATCCCTGGGTATGGGCTTAATCAGCCTCCACCCCAAATGAATGGATTTCTAACTTGGGAAAGAAGCAAAGTCAATGGAAACTACTTGATTCGAGGTGGTATAAGTTGAATTTTGATGGTTTATGAAGATGTATATTGGGGCAAGAGGAATATGTTAAGACAATAAAGGCAACCTTTGTTATTTGATTTGCCTATCTCATTTGAGTGACCTCCAATAATTTTGTAGAAGCTTTTAGCATTTTGTACAACCATTGGGCTACTACAAGATAACCACTTAAGATGATTGTTATTGAAACTAATTTGCAAATGATCACTCATAATCCTAATAAAGGATTGGCTAAGAACACAAATAATTAGCGATTGAAAGATTTGGTTGAATGCATACACTTTGGTGTGGAGTACTTCTAGCTGGAGATTGGTTCATTGATTGAGAGAAGAGAATAAGGTACATGATTGTGTAGCTAAATTGGCCTTGTCCATACAAAAAACTAATGCACAATCAAGTTAATTTGGGGATGTTGGGAGAAAGGGTTAGAGTAGCCCTTGAAAAGATAGTGAAAGATGAATGAATTTAAAACTTTCAATAAGGATACTCATAAGGAAATGTTGGTGTTACTAGCGAGTACTACATATTCTGGTAGACCATGAGGGCAATAAATAATTGAATTAATTACCCAATTGTTTTCAAATTCGGACATCATTTTGCATTAGGATGGCTTTAGTTTTGTTAGCCACCCATCATATCTCATCCTCGCTTTCATTTCGAAGTAAATGAATGACATGTTGATTACAAAGGTTTCGATATGCTTTCCTCTTGGGCTTGGAGAAAATAATGAACAAGGAATACTTTATGGCTTCCTTTTTATTCAACATCTTTTTGCTATTAATTGTTGAGAGTTTTCAATTATCAATATATGTTATACATTGAAATTCTATTATAGGCTCATTGTGGTTGGTCTATGAACAAAGAAATATTTTTGTGGGCAATTGGTGATATGCGTCCTCTATTTCTAGCTTGTTTCCTTGACTTATTGGCAGGTCTTGTGTAAAATTCCTTACTAAAACTGGCTTCATATAAATGCATATATCCAGATTATGCAGAAGAATATTTATAACTTAACCAATTGAGCATTACATAGCCTATGAATTCCATTAATGTAACCCGTGCAGTCTCAAATTAATTTTCATAGCATTGATTGTGCAGTCCACATACACATTCTATATTATTGGATTAAATGTTTCATAGTGCACCTGTAGGTTTGCAGTGTTGTCAGCGTCAAAGTTGCTGTCGCAACCCTCCGGAAATATCCTCGCATGTACTCGGGTTGGTGGCATGAAGAACTCTAGCCATGCCACGGTCCTACTACTTCCTCTTGGTCCTGGACTCCACTGATCCCCATGGAATGATTATTCAAATACCGGCCTGCACCCCGACGTTGTTACTATGTATTGTTTGGGAAAACCTTCCGCGATGTATACTGCACACGATGATTACTGTAGATTATTCGCAGACCTTCCGTGAATGATATCATACACGCTAAACGGTGCACAAAACGATGAGTCGCTTCCTTTGCATATGGAATCACTTCGTCCCGGTATGAGATACCGTGAGTATGGTCAATCACTATGACATGGCATAAGATGTATAAGATGCGTTGGAAAGTCACCTCCGTTTTCTGCTAAGTTTGAGACTCACGCTGATGCAGCACTTCTCGTCTATACCAACCCGACCCCTCTCTACAATTTGTGCAACCTCTACCTAGACTCGCAAGGAATAGCAACATACATATGATCGGTGTGTACAACAAACACGTTTCTGCAAATACTTCCCAAGCTTCTGCTAATACATTACTCCTCGATTCATTATTTCGATTCCAGTAGGCCAATAATGTCTGGCGAAAGGAATGATTCAATAAGAGTTGATATCACATAGATATCCAACCTTTACTTCCAGATCTTCTGTTTATTAAAACTCATGTCCTCCTCCTTATTTGCCAAACATTATTTAAAGAACAAAGGTGGGTAAAATTCCCATAGGAAAACCAAATCCCGCAATATTAAATAATTAAATAATAGTTAAGCAAGGCAACTAATATTTAACTTTTTATCTTTATTGAAAAAAATCAAATAACTCTCATTATAATATATTAGTCAATATTAGAACTAATATAAAATAAGAAAAGTTAATTTTATTCATAATTAATACCAAATAGTATTAATTTGACGGGGACATCACATCTTGGTTCAACATTTGTGATGGGAGAGATTGAAGATCTATGTGGTTTGCTTATGGTAGTGAGGAAATTGAGTGTTGGGTGGGTGGTGTAGGGATATTGAGTAGAGTGTAGTAACCAAAAAATTCCAGTGTAGTGGTGCACTCTCTTGACATGGGTTTCTTTTCTCTTCTTTGGTTCTCTGCAAAGTTTTCTAGTTATGGCTCCCAAAAGAATCTAGAAGAAAGGAATGCCATCTAGTAATTTCAAGACTTCTAATCAAGCACTTTGTAAGAGATGTTTTCCCCAAAATTGTCTAATGATAAATGCAACCTCAAGCCTTAACAGTGCAAACATTGTCTATGACAATCGTGAATTGTAACAAAACTCTCCTTGTTTAGATTAGGAACTTGATTTTAAAAATTGGTGCTGAGGTAGATTGAGTAGTTGTGTGTGTGGCCACGGGGGTTGGGGGGGGTGTGCATTTGGGCGGAAGGAATATTGTTGTGATAATGCTTGGTGTTTTTAGGTATCTCTTAAGAGAAATTTTTGGGTATAGAGGTGCTAAATAGAGTGATGGTGGCACCAAGTTCTAGTGTAGTGTTGTGCTCTCTTGTTGTAGGTTTGTTTTCCATTGTTTGATTCATGGTAGCAAAGATCCTTCTTGGGAATAACTTGGTTCTAGTGTAGTGTTGTGAAAGTGGAGGAATCATGAAGGGGTTATAGTTCGTGATGTTGAAACTCAAAGGTTCATGCTTGTCACCAATTGATTCAATTGATTTTAATCAAATACCTTGGTATCTTTCAAGATAGAAAGGTCCTCAAAAAAAAAAAATGTCTCATCTTAATTTTGTGATCCATTTTGAATATGGATCATTCTCGTTAAGGTTAATTGGTTGATCATCCTTGATGCTCCCTAATATAGTGAAATTGAATGCATTAGTTTGTTATGTATACAAAATAATTATTCTAATTGCAAATTTCAACAAAACAATAATCAAAATCTAGAATTAGAAATGCAACTTTTCCTCACCTTCAATTTTTTTGGGTTGAAGATAGAGGTTGTGTTGGAAAAAACCAGATCATTCATTGGTTGCTGAGTCAAAATGGCTGCGTTTCTTGAAGTGTATGTGTTCAAACACACTCCAAGAATGCTCACAAGTAGATTAATGACATTGCTGGTTCAATATTACATTGCCATCAATTGCATAATTTTGATATTTTTGACCAAAAAATTCTATTATTTTACTAGCAAAAATAAATATATTATCAACATTCTATAGGCATAATGTATCTCAAACTTAAAAAAATAAAACTTAAACCTCAAGAGAGATGATTAGAGAAAAGTTGATTGCAAATACTTGGTTTTAAAGTAGTCTTGACATCTATGACACAAATTTGACAAAAAAATCCCTTTTGTTACTTGTATGAGGGCAACAGTCCAATGGCTACTATAATGCTAATGATTCGAAATGCGATTAGAAATAAACTAGCATGTAAATTCCCCATTCAAACGAAGACAAACCTCTAGATAGAACTCAACAATAGAGTTCAAAACAATGCAATAACATGAAAAAATCAACTCAAATGTAACCTATGACTCCATTCTTGAATGATTTGCTCCAAATGATGGTCGAAATGTGGATGCTCCTTTTCTTGAAGCTACCAATTTTGACAACATATGCTTAGCTCAAAGTTGATGGATAAAAATTGAGGAAAGTGTGCTTGAATTCATAGAATTTCAAAAGAAGCAATGGATGGCTGAGATCTAATGGTGAGTCAATGGTGGATGATGCTTGAGAGGATTTCCCTTGGATCAAGGAGAGAATAGAGGGTTTAGATGAAGGTTGTTGGAATGTGAAGGGCTAGGATAGACTTACTAAATTTGGCAAGTGGTTGTGACCATGAGGGATATAAGGGACATGTGTATCTAGGATACAAGAGGCCTATATATTTGGGTTTGGTGGAGAAAATATTGGAACCATAAGGACGAGTGTTCATAGGCGTTCCTTATTCTCGGGATAGGTTGAGGGATTGTAGGCATAATTAAATAATAATATTATTTAATTATTTTAGCCATGTGTGAGATGGAAATAGGTGGAAATATTGATTATTTATTTACTTATTGTGAGGTGAAATGGAAAAGAGACAAATTAAATAATAAGATTATTTAATTAAGCGCAAGAGACCTTAGGTGATGGGGACATGGCCTTGCTGGTGGGTTTGGTCGATTTGGACTAGGTACAATAGGGAAATATTTAGGTGTCTATAGCTACTTGCCTACCTTGGTTGATTTGGACTAGGCACACTAGGGAAATATTTAGGTGTCTATAGCTACTTTCTTACCTTGTGAATTTTTTTCTGTATTTGAATAGGCTATTTGTCACCTCTTCATTGAGCCTAAAGTAGTCATTGTAAAATAACACTAGTTTCAAAAACTATCAAGCAACATGGAGAGCACAATGCATTTGCCATTGCCATTTCTCATTGATGATCTCCATTATTGGCATGCAACTTCCCTCCTATGGCCCATCCTTGCCTTGATAACCCCTTTGGTCCTATCCATAGCCTCATATAAGTAGCCAATTGAGGATTTCTTCCCATTGACTAACTACAAAACTTTGATGAAAGGTTTGAAAATCACACAATCTCCCATGCTTTTTTCTAAAAACTTAGTAAAAACAAAGTCTACTATAATCTTGCCATTCAAATAATTTCAATGAACATCCATTTCAAGTTCATCTTCTAGCCACATAGATTTTGCAATGCAAGGAAATGGGTGGCAAATTTCATCACCTCAAGTTGAAGTTCCTTGCCATTCAAAAGGTGTGCATCATAAATAAGACCCTTGTCTAATTGTAGATTTGGGCACTCCCCAATGCAAACTTAATACATGGAAGTTTGCTAATGTCTTCTAGGTTAAAATTGAGACAAAGAGTTGCGCGTAGACTCCAAAACATTGTGGGATATTATTCCATTAAAATTGTTTGTATAGCAATACAGGAAACAACATTATTTGTAATGAATTGGGCAACATATTGATTCCATACCTCAACTATTGTCTCATTAAATAGATCAAGTAGTGCCTATGTTGATTTGACTCTATTTGATGCATCCATGAATTTGAGAAAAAATGTGTCAAAGTTAGATACAATGAAATGAATGATAGTTTGGTTCTGTTGATCCATTTATCCATTTGACATAATGTCGCAGCTTGTTGTAGCCAACTCCTTGTGATGGTCGAAAATGACGTTGTTCAAATTCTAAACTACATCTCTCAACGTGTCTGTCATGAAAGTCTCATAGGAGAGGGATTTGAACCTAGAATCCCCAATTGCAATGGTCTTTACCATGGCTTGCCGATATTAAAACTTGGCAAAATTGAATTTTATATTATAATAGTACCAAAAATTAGCAATGTCCTTTTTGGTTCTCATGAACAAAGCCTTCTTCCACTTTGTATTTTCTAAGATGGTTGCACCCCAAGTTTATTATGAGGTGGAAAAAGATGAGTGTTTCTCACCTTGTATTAGGTCTTTGTGATGCAAAAGAAGGCATAAAAGAGTTTTTGTTTGTCATAGGCTATTGTGGTTGCTTTGCCTTGTCAAAATGATTGTCATTGGGTTCATAAGAAGTCGATCCAACTATTGTGCTTGCCCTTGCCTTAGTTTCTACATAGGACTCATGAGCCACCTATGGTTGACATCAAGAGGGCAACCTTTGCAAGGCTTCACATTGTGGCTTGACATTGTATGAGAAGCAACAAATGCCTCCATTGCATGCAAGGCTGCAAAAATTTCATGTGGCTTTGTTTGTATTAGGGACAACTTGGCTATATTCTTGAGAAATCTCTTTGATGCAACATATTGATCTAATATGCTGAATAAACAATTAAACAACCAATAGGGTTAGGATTAGAGAATAGTGCATTCTAATTTATTTTTAAAGCATTCCCTAATGTTAATCCTAAACATAACACATTAAAAAAAAAAAAGTACCCTAAACATAACACATTAAAAATTAGGGTTTATGGATATTTTAGGGCATAACAAAAATCCATAACAGTAACCCTAAATCATTAAATTAGGTTTTAGGCTATGTTACCCCCGAGTTTCTTGGACGGATTTTTTTTTGCCATTTTTGGGGATGGAGGGGACACGATAGAGGGGACAGCTATATAAAAAATAGGGAAAATTTAAAATATATAGGCAAATTTCATATATATTCATATGATAACATTGTAACAGTGATAAATCTAAAATTTAAATCATTCATCATATACATTATACGTAGCAATTGGGTTGAAAACTTGAAATGAGGGTTCAAATGAGAGTTGAAATTCATAAATTCATATACATTCACAAATATAATTCATTGAATCTGGAAACATTGTCAATATGCATTTAATTATATGAATATCAAAATGCCCAAAGGCCGCAAGTTTTAACAAAATGAGATACCAATGGACAAAGTTTGTTTGAAAATTTAAAACCTTGGACCTTTTGATTAGAAGCAAGGAAGACCTACCTTTCTTCTTAACAAAATGATCAAACTCATAATTCATTAGACCTATTTGACAAGTTTCAATAGAATATCTTAAATAAAAGAGTCTTGGTTGTTTTTTGAAATATTGATCAAACTATTAGAATAATATCTTCAGTATATTTGTTTCTATTATGTTTAATGGTCAATATATTGTAAATCTTGTATAATTAGTTTCTTTCTAATTCTGACGATCATTTCTTATTAGAAACATCATGTCTTGTAACTCAATTTAATGATCGCTTTGATCATTAGTAAATATATCAAATTTTACCAATTACATTTGTAATATGGTATCAGAGCTTTAGGTGAATTTTTTCGAAATTTTTTCTTTTTTGGAACTTTTCGAAATTATTCTAGTTCATCCTTAAGGGCTTTCGTCTGCAACAATCGCGATTTGTCTTCGCGGGTCTGTTCTGAGGATTTTTTTTTCCTCTACTTGCGTTTGTTTGGTAGCTGAAGAAAACATTATTTTTCGTGACTGTTCTTCGGCTTCTATTTGCATCGCGTGACTTCAACTTGGTGATGTGTTTTCATGCACATGCGAACACAGAATAAAATACCAAGGTATCTTATCCTCTCTTGAACAAAGTTTCCTTGAATGCTGAAGATTTCGCCTAAGGATCAATCGAGGCAATTGCAAGGTTCTGATATGTAGGGTCTCTACATGTGGATAAGCTCTTGCGGTATGATGTGATTTTGTTGGAATCACACGGGAACTTACATTCGATGTCTTGAGTGTCTAATTTGCTTTGGATATCATTGGAACGTGGGTCTTTACTGATCCTTGATTTTTAAAAAAGGGAAAAAGATAAGGGTTGGAGAAGGATCTAATTCTAACACTAAGAATATAGGAGCAATGGATGACCTTTGATGAAACTCTAACTAAGTCTTGCTTTGACATACTATAATCATCTCCACAAGGTTAGTGCGATCTTCTAAGGATAGATTTATGATGTTCAGGTCACCGCTACAAGCATGGACACCGTCAGGTTGATGCATATCAATGAAGAAGCGATAATTGAAGTTAAGCTTAAGTTGAATGATTCCAGTTGACTACGCAAGGCAAGTTTGCAATCAACAAACCGCTAGTAGTATGGATATACAAATTTCATCATTGATCATACAAATTTCTTCCATTCATCTAATAACATGAAATTAAATTTGAGAAGTATAGAGACCATGCAAATTGTAGAATCGACACATAGAATTCACCATTCCTTCAATGAAGTTTACATGTCTTTTGCAACAATCTCTTGGCAACAATCTTTGCCTTCTACTCTACCCTAAAAGCTAATTGCTCTTGAACTACCACTACTGACTATTGACTCTCTAACTATTCCCCGACTATTAACTATTAACCCTTACAAATGAGGAGCCAGTTCTTTATATAAAGAACCCTTTACAAACAGATGGCTCTGATTGACTTAGAATCGATGGCTAGGATTATAGGATAGAAACCCTAATTAGGGTTTGTTACAACAAACTTCCTTAGCCAATTAGAAAATTACATTCTAGGAGTGAGGACCAATAGGAAGCGAGGGTAGGTACACCGAAGTTTGCACCGTCCCCGATGAGTCAGGTACATTGAATCTGGACATGCTGAGGTGGACCAATCTGGCTGGAGGAATGTTGACTGGGATGTCACCTTGCCTGACGTCTATGCCTTGCTTGATCTTCCTTCGTCCTTGATGTGCCTTGATGAACAACATACCTCCTTGACTTCCATATGCTTGATGAGGCTTCCTTATTGTCAAGTGTTCTTTCTCTGATAGCATACCTCGCCTTGAAGTGTTGGTAAGGTCATTCTTCTCTGTCATCATGTGGTAGAATGAGGTCTTGAGGCTAGCTTGCAATTCCTCGAACATTTGAAGTCTTCCAACGCTTTAGAAGCACCTTGAGTCCTCCTCCATGCCTTTGAAGTGTCCTTGATAATGATGGGACTGGAATAGGTCATCCTTGTCTTGGCCTGGTCTTCTTTCATTTGCTAAACAAACCAAAAGATGATTAAGGACACATAATAAATTCATTCTAACATAGCATTTTCTACCTTAAATCATCAACAAGAAGATATCAAAATGAAGTTTGCTCAAAATCCTCTCCAGGGACAGGCCCTATTAGAATTTCGCTCAGGACCCTTTGGAAGGGTTAGGAGTGAAATTTGCATTCTTGGCTCAAATTCTTCTCACTTTGTGACCATACTTGCTCAGATGCATGTCTAAGGATGCCCTCAATCTCAACCAACACCAAGTTTGATGCAAAATTGGAGCAAAATGGAGTTTTTAAGGATTTCGCTCTGGACCCTTTGGAAGGCTCAGGAGCGAAATTCTTGGTTAGGCTCAAATTCTATCATTTTTCTACTCCAAAATGCCCCCTAAGACAATCACACGCTAGCCTTCTCCCCATCTAGGCTTAGGAATCCATACCTTGACCTTCATCATGAGCAAATTAGGTGAAATTGAGAATTTCGCTCTGGACCCTTTGGAAGGGTCAAGAGCGAAATTCTTGACTTGCTTGTTTTCCTTCACCAAGGTCTATCCTTTTCACTCTCTATACTTGGACTCTCATCTTTGGATCCCTCTCCCATGCATGCAACACTTGCTTGACCCTCAAAATGGCCAGAAAGGAGAATTTCGCTAAAAATCATGGCCAGGGATAGGACCTATTTAGGATTTCGCTTTGGACCCTTTGGAAGGGTCAGGAGTGAAATTCTTGATTAAGCTCAAAATCTTGATCATTGGTGGCCACAATCAATTCAAAGGCATGCCTAGGGGTCCTTCCAAGCTCAATCTACCTTGATCCACACTTAGCTTGACACAAAAATGGAAAGAAAAGAGGGATTTTGGGAATTTCGCTTTGGGCCCTTTGGAAGGGTCAAGAGCGAAATTCTAGTTTTGAGCACATTTGCTTCATTCTTTCAACTCCAAATGACCTCAAAAGGCAAGGACACGTCACTCCACACCTATCTATGCCATAAAAACCAAGGATTTGACCATCTCCAAGGGAAAATAGGTATCCTTCAAGAATTTCGCTCTAGACCCTTTGGAAGGGTCAGGAGCGAAATTCTAGTTTTAGCTCAATTCCTTCACATTTGGTGATCATAAGCAACTCAAAACCATGCCTAAGGACCTCTTCAATCTTGATCCACACTTGGCTAGACACAATTGAGAGGAAAAGATAGATTTTAGGAATTTCGCTCTGGACCCTTTGGAAGGGTCAGGAGCAAAATTTCTATTTTAGGCTAAAATCCTTCACTCCTTCACTTTTAGTCACTCCCTAAGGCAAAAACATGTCAATACACCTCCTAACATGCCTTAGAAACTAAGAACTTGGTCTAAACAAGGAAGAAATTGAGGTCTATGGGGATTTTCGCTCTGGACCCTTTGGAAGGGTCAGGAGCGAAATCCATGTTCTTGGTTGGTTTCCCACTTCCTTCATCCATTTCTCCTTCAAACTTGATCAAATTCAAGCTCCTTTCTTCTCACTTAAGTGAATCTACCATCAAATTAGCTCAAGACAAGGTCATTCCAATGTCCTAGGCAAGATAGAGGGTCAAATGAGGATTTCGCTCTGGACCCTTTGGAAGGGTTAGGAGCGAAATTCTCATTTTGAGCTAATTTCTCACTTATTTTCTCCTTTTCATGCCTTGGACATACTTTGCTAGGCTTCCTTCCATCATGATCATGCGAATTTGCTCTTCAAGTTGACATCTAGCTCAAGATTTTGTGAATAATAGGGTTTTACATGAATTTCGCTTTGGACCCTTTGGTAGGGTCAGGAGCGAAATTCCTCCTTGGGCTCAAATCTTGACTTCATTTTCACATTTCTTCACTCCAAATAAGTGTTTTGCCTTCACAAATGCCTAGGAATGAGCTAGTTCATGGCTTTGGGCAATGTAGAGTATCTTATAGAGGAATTCGCTCTGGACCCTTTGGAAGGGTCAAGAGCGAAATTCCTATTTTAGGCTCAATTCACCTTCAAACTGACTTGACTTTGTCTTAGACTTGATCCTAGATCCATTTCCTTCCATATCCTTGCAAATTTGCTCGACCATTCAATGATTTAGGTGAAGAATTTAGGTCTTTTGTGAAATTTCGCTTTGGACCCTTTGGAAGGGTTAGGAGCGAAATTTGACATTTTAGCCTCTTTGTCAGGATTCATATATGGAATATAACATTTAAGTATATATAAGGAAATCTTATACTTTAAGTTATATTCCATATATACTGTCAGGATGTTTGAGAGTGGTTTCGGACCTCTAGGAGTTATAATGAAAAATCTAGTTTTTGGAGGATTCTTCAATTTTCCAGACTTAGTCAAATTTCAGGATCAGGATGACATTCCAGACAACGCCAAATTTCAGGACATTTGAAGATCAGGATGACATTCCAGATTTCATCACTCACCAATTTGACCTAACTCAGACCTTTCAAATTTCAGGATCAGGATGACATTCCAGACAACGCCAAATTTCAGGACATTTGAAGATCAGGATGACATTCCAGATTTCATCACTCACCAATTTGACCTAACTCAGACCTTCAAAGATGATATTCACTCACCAAGCTTCATTGACCTTCTCAAACTCAAACAAGACACAATTAGCAACAAGAGCAAAACTTTGTCCTAAGGAAGACTTTCAAAGATGACCCTAACTCGGAGCATCCACCGACTCACCTTTAGCTAAAACAAAGCCTACCATCTTAGTGATCCCTCTGGCAACACTCAGCATGCAAAGGCTAATAGACAAAACCCTAAAAGACCTAGAAACAAACCCCAGAAAGCAAAAAAGTAGGGGTCCCCATTTACAATGGGGCGATGTGTGAATACGTCACAACACAACCTTGCAAGTTCGCTTGGTGTCTGTCTGTGTCGTGCAATTTTCCGTGCTTGTTCTTCTTCGTGGTGCCTTCTGTTCATAGTTATGGTCTTTTTTCATAACCTGAAACTCGCGATTTTTGATTTCTCGCGCGACAGCCATGTCCTCTCCGCTCATTCGTGACTTGTTCTGTTTGAACTGCGTCGGCTGACGGGAGGGTTTTCTCCATTTTTTCAGCACGAAAACTCCTGCCCTCGCGCAATCTGTCTTCTCCTTCACCTGTGAATGACCCGACACTTTCAACAGTTCTTTCCTGTCTGCGTTGAGCTCTGTATCAACACTTGTCGGCTAGGGTTTTGTCTCGCCCTCTGTGTTTTCCGACAGGAGTTCTTGGAGCTGGTTTTGTGGGTGGGTTTGCCGCCTAGGGTTTATTTCGAACCCTTTGTTTTGTTTCTGCAGCCCGAGATTTTCAGAAAATAAAAATCAGAGACCTAGGTTTTTCGTTAGCTTTTCTGGGTACCTGTTAGATTTTTATGGGTCCTCCAGAAATCCGTACATTGGGATCCATGCCAAAATATTTCTTGAAATCTGCCTTGAAATCAGTGCTAGTCTTCCACCTCTGTTTTCTTGCATGCGTCGCGTTTACGCGGTTTCACGTGTTTTTCTGCCTTGATATTCGTGCCATTATCCGGTCAACCAACTTTGACCTCAGTTTTCAGCAATGGCACATCTTTGACGAATATTCTACTCGAGGGCAGTCAAAAATTCAATGGCAGAATTTATAACACCTGGAAATAGCGGATGCTCACCATTTTTGAGTATTGCGTTATTGATCAGTTAGTTCTTGGAAAGGCCACCCATCCCTTTGCAGCATGTCCTGAACAGACAAAGTTTGATGAACAAAATTGTGAAGCAGTCATGCTCATCAAGCTCTCAGTGACCGACGATCAGCTTCCTCAGATACTTTCTGGCAACACAACTGCCAAGATATGGGAGCATCTCAAGACGCTGCATGAGACGTCTGATAAGAGCATAACCTTCTTTCTGAAGAATATGCTCTTTTCTATTGTCATGGATGAGAGGAAATCTCTTCAGGATCACCTCAATCGGATCAAGGAAATCTGTGACCAGTTGGAAGCCATCGGCCGGAAAATGAAGGAGGACATGGTTGTGATAACTCTGAAGAGCTTACCAAAGTCCTACGAGCATTTTGTCGAAACTCTCAACATCACCTCTACTGGTGTTGATTTGAAGTTCGCTGATCTTTGTGCTAAACTTCTGCAGTAGGATCGGTGGAAGCAACAGTTCGACAGTGGTACTAGCTCATCCTCTTCGGTACTAGCTCATCCTCTTCAGAACAAGCATTCACTGCTAAATCCTTTCAGAAGGATAAAGACAAATCTCAACCTTCTCAGCCCTCTCAGCAGAAGAACTCTGCTTTGCAAAGAAACAGGACTTGGACTCGGCAAGGCCGAATCGGACTTAGACTCGGGACTCGGAGTTAGACTCGGCTGGACTCGGGAAAGTGAAAAACTCAAGAAATTTAGAGTTTTTTAAAGATTTAAAACTTGTTTCATGCACCCTTTATTGAATACACCTTAAAGACACAATAACATCATCAAACTCGGCTCATTTGATTACATACACAAATATACATCAATCACATAAGCATAAACACAAATTGTAGCTGAAGGAAATAACAAACATAAATATATAAATAATCAAATTTTTACAATATTACAAAACTCATGGAATAAAAAATCCATGTCATCATATGATCATCATCAAATGTTCCACACAAATACCAAAGGTAAATACAACTACAAGCCTATGGCTCAGAGGAGTGTGCACCCTCTCACCTTGGCCCCCTGGCCCCCTGTGAAGGCGTTTAAGGTAGGTCTTGGATGATTCGGCAGCCATAGTCGCTCCCCGTGACACCATGGCATGCTCACCAACATCAGGAACATCTGTGTCACTATCAGTATCTCCTGTCTCTGCTCGTGCTCTTTGCCCCTGTGCCATGGCTACAGCCTCAACCTCTATATTTACCTGGTCGATCCAATCAGTCATCACTAAAGACAGCCGCAGGAATCACAGGATCTGTTTGACTCTCATTGGCCCACTCTGCTTCAGGATCAACCTCATCTAGAATGATAGGAGAGATGTCAACTAATGCATTCTTTCTCATTCTCAGGCGGAGGTTGTAGTGAACAAAGATGAGATCATTCATCTTCTCCACAGATAATCTATTGCGCCTCTTGGAGTGTATGTGCTCAAACGCTCACAACTAGATGTGCTACATGGCTGGCTCAAGATGCGAATGGCCAACTTCTGAATATTTGGTGTCATTGGGCCAAAAAAGCACCACCAATGATCTGAGTTTGAAATGAGAAAAATAAATAAAATCAGTCTCACTCATGAACTCATTTAACAAGTTACAATATACAATAAAACTAAAATTAAGCCTTACAATTTATTTTTACCTGGCATAATAGTTGTCCTACCATCTTTGGCGACAGGATGAGAGAAGGTCTCCCCTTGTGCATCTGAGAACAACTCTAGCTCTTGAATAAGCTCTATCTGAGTAGTACCAGCAGGTCCCATCTTCTCCATTATTTCTCATGTCCCCTCCTTGATCGTTATATATATCCTAAATGAGGCAAGTATTGCTATTCATTAATATAATGATTAACAACGATGATTATTTGAAATTTATTTATTTATTAAATAATTGTTTAATTAATATATATTAATATTTATTCTTGGAATATGATAAAGTCAATTATTAAAATGATGTTAATATATTAAATAATGTTAATATATTAAAAGAGGAAATAAATTATTAAATAATAATATTAATATTTCAAATAATAATAATATAAGAAATATAAATAAAAAGTAATAAAAAAAAATTAAAAAAAATTAAAATACTTGGTGAGACAATTAAAGAAGAAGATAACGATGGAACCATGAAAGGAGACTATCTCCTAAGATGGATCTCTAAAAAAAAGAATCATCATACTCATTGCGGTCATGCCACCTCTTATAATGGAGCTGCGATAATAAGGGATGGGAGTCTATTACTGCTATTCAACGGGTTAGGTGACGCAGCAACCAGTCCCAATGAGTCAGAACAGCAACTAGTCCCAGTGCTACATCGATTTATAATATCGATAAACAAGAAAGATGAATCGATTGTCTCTTCCCTAAAGAAGGCCAATTAATATTAAGCATTGTGGATAATAGAAATCACGATTATGACAAAGGTTAATAAAAAGATATTCGTTAAATAGGCAGTGATTATGTTTAAAACTAATCGATTGGTTAAGGCGCTTGAAGAGTTGTGTCCCACCATTCACAAAGAGATACAACGCTTATTGAACACAGCGATTCAGATTGATATATTAAAAAGAATCGTATCTATAGGAGGGGGGATCTTAAAAAGAATAACTCAGATCGATAGGATGGGAAATCATTATATATAGTCTATGATTATGGAAGGGGGACGGGTGGCATCACTGATGAGCACCATCAATGACATCAGATCAGAACTGTTATTAAATTAAACGCAGTAACATCCCTGCTCTTGGTGGTACGCATGGGGATGTGCTTATTACGTATGCTTAATATATGAAGCTGGTCAATGTTTTTATGCAGAATTTAATAGTAATAGTAATATATGAATATTAATATAAATACTATTAAATCGACTGCAATATGCATGACAGCCATATTTAGTATCATATATAGTGGCAGACCAGATCTGACACATGTCAGATCTGTCTGCCTTACAAGCTCTAGATAGACTAATAATTACTGTTTAGACAATGGTAGTATTAATAATTTATATAATGGGTAATAGATAAATATTTGATAATATAACATAATTTATTAATTTATTTATATTCAAATCAGAAAATAATAATATATATATATATATATATACATACATACTTGACATAATATCAATAAGATTATGTTTATATATTTATAAAAGCATAAATTATAAATATACATATTATTATGAAAATAATGGATGGTTTTCAATAATAGAACTGAATATGATATAAGAGGGGAGACTATACGAAGGAGATAGGAACTATAGATGCATAGGCAGAGGCAAGAAAAAGGGAGAAGACAGCAGAGATGCCACAGGTACGAGACTATGCGAAGGAGATAGGAACTATAGATGCATAGGCAGAGGCAAGAAAAAGGGAGAAGACAGCAGAGATGCCACAGGTACGTATATGTGTGTGGATATGTGTGCCACACACACACATATAAATTTACTTATAGTTTTTGATAGTTATGTCATTATTATTATAATGTGTAGGTTACAAAATTATGTCATGATTATTCTAATATGTATGTTACAGAATTATGTCATCATTATTACAATGTTGTATGTTACAGAATTTTAGCATAATTTTGCATGTCACAAGATTATAATCTGAGTAATAAGGATAATATGAATTATAATTCAAATGATATTGATAATATGAATGGTTATGAAATGTTGTATAACAATAAATGGCAATAATGTGATTATATGATGGAGGCTATTGGGATGAAATCCCCGTAGTCTAATTCAGGGACTATGATAGTCCCTGGTAGGCAGTATATACTGAATATCTATATGCATATATGTTATGGCTTGGTTGACAAAGTTCATCCAAGTAGAGACGAATCTGGCCGGTCCTCTCTGGTAGACTTGGATGATGAGATGCATCAACCAAGGCAAGGAATTGATCATATATGATGGTCTTCCTTGGTATGGCTTGGGTGTAAGAAATTACATCCAAGACAAGAATCGAATTAACCTTCGATTTCCTAGTATGGCTTGGGTGTGAGAAATTACATCCAAGACAGGAATCAAATTAACTTTCGATTTCCTGGTATGTCTTGGAACCAAGATGGGTTCCAAGAAGGCGAGCTTCATAGCCGCCTAAGGATATGTCCCAGTACTGCACTCGTATCCTTTTTATTAAATAAGAATTGAGATTAGTGTTAATTAAGTAATGGAAGTTTAATTGCAAATTGGATTAGTTATATATATATATATATATATTTGTTGTATTCTAACAATCTGTTTTGCAGGACAGTGATCCCTAACTAGTAGGGACATTACAATGATCGAGTATAGCCCATTAAGGACCTCCACATCAGCCTTGAAAGAAGGGATAAAATGGAATGCCGGATTCAGATAATAGGCTTCTGCATGGATGGGCCTATGAAGCTGATGATGCCATCTCCTATCAATGATCTACCAAATGGGACCATACTTGCTCTCATCTCCTCCATAGACGGATTTGATGCCCACCTTTGCCTTATCCATGCCCTCATATATGTAGCCCATTGCGGGCTTTTCTCCATCCGCAACTCACAACAAAACTACCAAGGGCTTAACAAACTGCAAAATTGAAAATATTGTGTAATTTAGAAAAAATGAGCAAATAAGAGAATGTATATAATAAGTTATAAAACAAAAAGTTAAATTGTAGAATTTATAAAATTTTTACCTTCACTATCTCATCACAAGGGACCCAAAAGTCTTGCTCATCAAAAAAGCAGTCTGCCATATCTTTCCCTACAGGGGTGGCAGCATAGGATGAGGAAGACCACTCCTCACCAACAATCATACGTCTCAAGGCCGACTTGGAGCTAAGCATGGACTGCAATGTGATGAAGTTTGTGCCAAATCTTGTGATTCCTGGACGATGCAACTCCTTCTGCTCTGTGTATTGTCTCATAAGAGCCAACATCCATGAATGATTATATACAAATTTGCACACATTTCTCGCCCTTTCTACACATCTCTTGACCCATGGGAGTTTTCCAATATCCTCCAACATGAGGTCAATGCAATGGGCAGCACATGGAGTCCAAACTATAGATAGGTGCCTCTCCATCAATAGTCTACCTGCAACAACAGTGTAATTAATGGAGGTACAAAATAGTAATTAATTTGCAAACAAAATTAGTTTGTAATCAAAAGTTTACCCGCAACAACATAATTTGCTGCATTGTCGGTCACCACCTGTACCACGTTCTCCTCACCCACCTCATCAATCACCTCCTCTATTTGCTCACATAGGTAGGTGGCATTCTTGCAATGGGTGGAGGCATCAATGGACTAGATGAAAACGGTGCCCCTTGAAATAAAAAAATAAAGCTAGATCAATGATCATTCAATAAACCATTAAATAAAAAATAAAAAATTAAAGACTAAATGAAACTAAAATTAATCAATCACTTGTAGAAGAAACAAGAAATTTAAGGAGAGGTCTATTTCTCCTATCCGTCCAACCATCAATTATGATGGTGCAACCTTTAGTGCTCCATATCTGGCGTTGTTCATCTAATTCCTTCTTCACATCATTCACCAATTGAGACAAAATGGGTCCCCTCAAATCACACTCAGTAGGGGCTTTGAACCCCGCCCCGCATATGGTAAGGGCATCAACCATTTCTTGCCAATAAGGAGACCTGTCACAAATAAATTCAATTAGATAAGTTAAGTATGTTCTATCACTATGTACTATTTAGTATGTACGAGAAAAAATAAAATGAAGAGAATCAAAGTATTAAAATTAAAACAATCAAACATAAAAGTTATAAAACATTCACCTGGTTGTAAAGAATGGAATACTGCTGTAGACCCAAAACCTGCCAACTGCCATTTTAGCGGCATCATGGACCTCCTTGTTCCAACCCATTCCCTCAAGCGACTGTTGGGACCCAGGAGTAGTGCGAGGCACAAAGAAGGTATCCAACCTAGATTTGCGAATCCTAGGTCCAATGCTAACATTCCCACTACAAATACTAGTGCTAGGAGCATCAGAAGTGGCGGTGGCACTGCCACTTATAGAAGTAGAAGCAGAAGTAGAAGCACCAGTAGTAGCAAACTGAGTGGGACGATATGGAGGTAAGGAAGAAGGGCCTCCAACACAACCTAACTATGTCCCTCTTCCTAAAGTTGCCTCTCTCCCAATGGCTGCTTGATCCTCCTTTTGTTTCTTTTTCCTTTCAATTTCCTCAACCATTACATAACAATCACGTACGGCCTAAGGGAGTGCTTTTAGGCATGGTTCGACATCATGTCCACGCACACCAGAAATATGGTATTTCAGTCTATATATACCTCCATGGAATATTGTTTTGCAAAATGTACATTTTATTTGCCCCTTTCCTTGCCCTGGAAAATCCTCATGATATTTCCAAGCAGGGTTCTTTCTAATGGGGGGTCTAGAAGCTGAAGTAGACATTGTAGGATAGTTTTGTGAAACTTGAAGTTGAGGCAAAATAATAAAGTGAAGTTTGCTGCAATAAAATATGATAAATTTACAAACATACAAAAGATTTTGGGAGAAAATGTAAAACTTTAAAAATAAATGAATAGAAAATGGAATTTTTGCATACAAGAAACAAAAAAATCTTCAAAAAAACAATCTTACCTTTTACAACAAGCTTGAAATGAGCTGCAAACTCTTCCTATCCAACTCTTGATGCACCAAATCCAAACACAATGCAGCCCCAATGTGATAAATGGAAGAAATCTTGAACTTCCTCCTTGCTGGTTTTTCTTCAATGCACCTTTGTTTTTCTTCACAACTCGCTTTTCTCCTCCTATTTTTTCCAAATGAATGAAATGAAGTTCACTTTTAGGGTTGGAGGATAAATAACATAAAAAAAAGAAGGAAAAAAATGTATTAAAAATGCTTTTTTTTTTTTTCCTTTTTGGGCCTTGCCACCGGCCGAGTCCCAGGCATGGGACTCATCGAGTTTGGTGAGTTTACACCAAACTCGCCAACTCGACGAGTCCCATGCGAGTTCGCCCTCTGGACTCAGACGAGTCCGAGTCCGAGTCCGAGTCCGAGCTCGTCAGACTCGGGGGGCATGTCTTGTACTTGGACTCGTCGAGTTTGGTGAGTCCAAGGCGATTTTTCGATCTTTGCTGCTTCGTCATTAGAAGGCTCGAAGAAGAAAAATGTTCAGTGCAATTACTACCATAAATTTGGTCACATGAAGCTTGAGTGCCGTAAGCGCTTGGTTGCATAGGCTAAGCAAAGTAGTTTGCAACCGAAAGCAAATGTAGCAGAGCACACTGAGCAGAGCGAGTTTGCCTTTTACGCCTTCATTGCCAAAAGACCTGAAGACTAAGTCAAATCCTTTGCTTGGTATATAGATTCAGGTGCCTCACGCCACTTCACTCATCGCCGAGATTGGTTCACTGATTTTCAGCCGTACTCAGATTCAATTATCTTTGGAGGGGGGAAGAGTACACTGTTGTTGGAAAGGGCAATGTATAGATTCAGTCTAGCAGGAGGAAATTAATTTTCCTCGATGTGTACTATGTTCTAGGAATGGAACTCAACCTTCTCTCAGTCAGTCAAATTCTGAGACATTCTCCTCGGCTAGACGTGACCTTCAGTTCACATTAGCGCAGTATCATTGATCGGGAGACTCAGACAACTGTTGTTGTGGGTCTTGAGGATCATGGTCTATTTAGACTAGTTGATTCTGGTGATTCTTCGGAGCTCGCCATGGGAGCCAAGCACTCCTCTGTTAGTACACTCTGGCATCAGCGGTATGGGCACTTGAATGTGCACTATCTTTCTCAGCTTGTTCGGGAAGATCTTGTCATTGGATTGCCAGAAATCCAGACCCAGAACCTTGGAGTTTGCGGAGCATGTCAGGTTGGCAAGCAACATCAGACTCCATTTTGGGATGGCGACTCCTGGAGAGCCTCTAAGGTACTACAACTGGTCCATGCTGATATTTGTGGACCTATGGCTACTCCTTCTGTCACTGGGTCCAGGTATTTTATATTTTTGGTTGATGATTTTAGTAGAAAAATGTGGGTGTATTTTCTTCATCAGAAATCAGAGGTTTTTGTTGTGTTTCAAAAATTTAAAGCATCAGTAGAAAAAGAGTCTGTTAATCATATTGTAACTCTTTGGTCTGATAATGGGGGAGAATTTTGTTCTTCTGCTTTCTCCCATTTTTGTGAACAACATGACATCAAGCGCCAACTCACTACACCTTACACCCCTCAGCAAAACAGTGTTGTTGAGCGAAGAAACCACACAATTACCAAAATGGCTCGGTCTATGCTTGAACACAAGAGTGTTCCGAAGAAATTTTGGGCTGAAGCAGTTAATACTGCAGTCTATCTTCTTAATTGGTCTCCTACTGTGGCTGTCAAGAAGAAGGCTCCAGAAGAGGCCTGGTCAGGCCGCAAGCCCAGAATCAGTCACCTGAAGGTTTTTGGCTCCACTGCCTTTGTTTGGATCCTTGATGCAAAACGCACCAAGTTGGATGCCAAGAGTCAGAAACGCATGCACACTGGCTATAGTGATAATCACAAAGCCTACCGCCTAGTTGATATTGAGACAGATCGTGTCATCTTCAGTCGGGACGTGGTTTTTGATGAGGGTCGAGGGCCATTTCAGCTCTCTCCTCCAGTTGTGGATTCAGAGGTTCTGCCTTTGAAGGCTTCAGACTTGGGTGTTCGTCTTCCATTAGGTCCACCTGATGGGAGGGTTCTAGCTGTTCCAACTCTTGCATCTTCACTAGTTCCTTCTCCTGCAGGATCACCTAGACATGCAGCTGCACCACCTAATTTTCCACAGGATTCATTCGATCTTCTGTTAGATGAACCCGATCTTGTTGCACCTCCTGCATCTGATGTTGGCACTTCTACTCTTCGGCCTAAATGTTGGGCTAAGACACTTGCTGATCTTCATGATGATGAGCTCATCGATGGTAGAACTGCTTGGGAAAAGAGCAAGCAGCCTGATTATGTCAATTTTGCTCTCATGGCCAACATTCACAATGTGTATGAACCTCAAACATACACAGAGGCGAAAGGGATACCTGAGTGGGAACAAGCTATGGCAACTGAGCACCAGAGCTTGCTGAAAATAACACTTGGGTTTTGTTAGATCTTCCTCCAGGAAAGAAACCCATTGGGTGCAAATGGGTCTATAAAGTCAATTACAAGGCTGATGATACTTTAGATAAGTACAAGGCTCGTCTTGTTGCAAAAGGCTTTTCTCAGCGTGAAGGCATTGATTACGAGGAAATCTTTGCTTCAACTGCAAATATGAGCACCATCAGATTAGTCCTAGCCATGGTAGCTCAGTATGGCTGGAAGGTTCATCAGATGGACGTCAAGAGTGCTTTCTTGAACGGTGAGTTACAGGAAGAGGTCTACATGATCCAACCTCCTGGATTCAAGGTTGCCGACAAAGAACACTAGGTACTCAAACTGGTGAAAGCACTGTATGGCCTGAAGCAGGCTCCTCGGGCATGGTACATAAAAATTGATAAGTACCTCACAGATCAAGGTTTCCAGAGGAGTCCTTTTGACTCAAATCTGTATGTCAAGACTACTGGCAATGATATCACCATTCTGGTTATTTATGTTGATGATCTGATGATCACTGGCAGCTCAACATCGTTGGTTCAGGGAATCAAACAGAATTTATGCTAGTCCTTTGACATGACTGACCTTGCTCATCTGCACTATTGCCTAGGTGTTGAGGTTTGGCAACAGTCTCATGGCATCTTCATTTCTTAGTCCAAATATGCCAGGGCTCTGCTAGACATGTTCCGAATGTAGGACTGCAAACCTGCATCTACACCTATGGAGAGAGGCCTGAAGTTGTTAGCCAAATCCGGTTCTCCAGTTGATAATGAATCCAACTTCAGGCAACTAGTGGGCAGTTTAATCTATCTCACCTCCACTAGACCTAATCTGAGCTATATGTAGTGAGCTACATATCTCGCTTCATGACAACCCCTACATCAGAACATTGGGCTGTAGCGAGGCGAATCCTGCGCTATGTCAAGGGCACTTCAGACTTTGGTATCCTCTATGGATAGACCAAAGATCCCAGACTCATTGGTTTCACAGATTCGGATTGGGCGGGCTCTGTTGATGACAAAAAGTCTCCATCCGGATATGTCTTCAGTTTGGGCACAGGTGCTATCACTTGGACCAGTAAGAAGCAACAGGCGGTAGCTCTTTCCTCGACTGAAGCTGAATATCGAGTAACTGTCAAAGCAGCTTGTGAGGCAGTTTGGCTTCGACAGATGCTTTCAGACATCCAACTGTCTCAAGCCGGTCCTACACCCCTCTTCTGTGACAATCAAGGGGTGTTGAAACTCGCAAAGAATCCAGTCTTCCATGAGAGAACCAATCATGTTGAGATTCATTGTCACTTTATCCGCAAGCTGGTTGAAGATGGATCCATCGATTTGCAGTATGTTCCTATAGAGGACCAAACTACAGATATCCTCACCAAGTCCCTACTTCCAGATAAGTTTGTTAAGTTCCCTAGGCTGCTTGGTGTAGTAGATATATTGACCATTAAGGGAGGGTAATAGAATAATATCTTTAGTATATTTGTTTCTATTATGTTTAATGGTCAATATATTGTAAATCTTGTATAATTAGTTTCTTTCTAATTCCGACGATCTTTTCTTATTAGAAACATCGTGTCTTGTAACTCTATTTAATGATTGCTTTGATCATTAGTAAATATATGAAATTTTACCATTTACATTTGTAATACAAACAAGCCATTATGGAGTCTTGTATTGAAAAAAATTCTCTCTTTTAAAAAGAAATCAGCTATGCTTTACTATATTTGTTCAAATCTCTCATTCTAGATGAATAAACCATGAAACTCTAACAGTTCAGCAAGTCAAAGAGTAAGATTCAGGTGCCATTCGGTAAAGCAGTAGCTAGATTAAAAAAGTCACCATAAAATGCTATGGTTATTTAATCAAATTGAACCAATTTTCAGCCAAGTTGAGTTGAGTTTTTTAGAATTAGGCAGCTGGGCAAGTTTTTTTTTTTTAGTTTTTAAATAAGTGCGAATTGAGGGGGATGGACAGCCATCCCCGGGACGGTCGAAGGATGTCCCCGTCCGTCTTTGGGATGATTGAGGGACGTCTTAGGTCCGTCCCTCGGAGGACCAACTGTCCCTCCTGTTGTGATATTTTCACACATTGCCCCATTGCAAATGGGGACCCCCACTTTTTGCTTGGTAGTGTAGTTGTCTTAGGTTAGTTGTCAAGCTTGGCAATACTTTGGGTGTCTTTAACCTTTTGCTTGTGAGAAGATGCAATGCCTTTGATTGTCAGGATGTGATCAAGTCAGCATTTCCATGTCTTGGACTAAGATGAGCAAACAACCTTCAGCTGCCTTTTGTCAAAGTGCTTAAATGTTGGATAGGGGTGAAGAACTTCATTGAAAGATGATTTGCAGTGCAACCCATAGGCTGAGTCATGATAGTTGTTGTAAATGATGAGCAACTTTCAAAGCATGTGGAAGTGCTTTGGAAGTTGAGGGAAATACGAAAGAGTACAAGTTAGTTTTCCTTGGATTTCCTAGAGGAAATTCAAGGATAAAATCCTCATAGTGAAAGAGTCAACCTCAGGAAAGGATGAAGTCCAAATGCAGTAGTGATTCCATGAGTGCCCAAAATCCACGATTAGAGAAAATCCACAATTGGAGAAAATCCACGACTTGGTGGAATCCATGACTATGAAGTGAGGCAATGACTTTTATCCTTAACATGCCAGGATCCACAACTTGGATGTTCACTAGGTCAAGATGAGTGAAGGTGGCGAGATGTAGCGTTTGCTTCCCAAATCCACAATCGAGAGGTGATGATCGATCAACTGAGATTGAGCGCTTAATGAAGGTGATTCAAGGTCTAAGTAATGATGAAGAACAAGGAAAATACCAGTTAACCCTGGGAAGAATTTACTTTACACTTGGTGAAATCATTGAAGGAAGAGGTCGAAGTGAATTGTCCTTGACTCACTAGAATCCATGACCTTGATAACCTTGAAGTGAAGGTGGCGAAGGGTGAATTCATCATTGAATCCTCAAAGTGTGCAAGCAAAGGCATTATGACGATCAACTTGAGTAAACGATGAAGCAATCAAATTAAGGTGGCAATCAACATGTTTGTTCATGAGTCATGAAAATCCACAACTCGTGAAAATCCACGCTTCCTCAAAATCCATGATCTTGGAAGAAGGTCTCCAACTTGTCTTTGAATGCAAGGAATTCACCGCTTGCAAGCCCTTTTGATCATCAACTTGAATAAATGCAAGGATAATAAACTTGAAGTTAAGGTCAATGCACTGATCCATGGGTCTCCAAAATCCACGACTCAAGGGTGGATGGCGAGATTGATCAATGAAATGAAGGAGGAATAATGAACTCATTCAATCCTTGACTCAAGAAATGAAGATCGACAACATGATCAAGGAAATTAATTGACTAGGTGTTGGATTTTGCAAGTTTGAATAATGATGAACCATCCATGGACTCAAGGAATCCACAACCCTCCAAAATCCACGAAGTAGAGAAATCCACGAGTTGGAGGTGGATGGCATTAAGTCTGTCCATGGGTTGACAAAATTAATGACCTTGGAGCAGGTATTTGCAGTCAAAAACCCCAAAATCAGAGCAGACCTAATTCACATCTGACTTAATGGCAGAGCAGAGTGAATTAAATCTAAGAGTGAATTGTGTTTTGAAGGGAGGAACTCCACCTATATTTATATGTGATTGTGCAATGTGAAATTCACAATTTTTCTGTTAGCCGAACTGGTGAGAGACCATTTTCAAGCGCTCAAAGTGAAAGCAATGCAGGCTGACCTGAGACAAGTGGAGGCAATTTGCAAATAAAAAATAAGAAGAAATACTCAACCTAGCCAACTTGCTATAAGTTTAATGCAAAGTTGAAATTACAAATCAAAGGGAATAAATTGCTGTCTAGGTCGGCCCTATTTAGGGGAAATTGTTGTTTCTTGATGAAGCATATATATGCGATATCAAAACATCATTTTGACATCATTCAAAAGCAAATTTGAGCAAAATTAGAAGCAGATCAGAGGTGGTGAGAATTTACATCAGACATGTAGAATCAAATTCCAGAATTAATGAACAGATTCCAAAGGAACAAAGGTGAAAATCAGATAAGGGTAAACTGCAAGGATGAATCCAGAAAGTGAGGTGCGAATTGTAATAAGTCAGGTCTCATTTCAAGGGGAATCGAAGTTTAAGACAACAGAAAGATGCGACTTCAATCCAAGACAAATCAGATTAGAAACAGGATAAAAGGGAAGTGCCTGAAGCACAAGCAATCAGGTCCAAATCTAAAGTGAATTTTCCAGCAGATCAAGGTGAAAGCAGAGCAGACTTAGTCAAAAGGTAGACCTGAAGCAACTTTACTTGCAGACCTGAAGGTGATTTCCAGCAAGAAGTCCAAGTCTGATCAAGCATTCATTGATGATCAAAATTGTAAGGGGAAGTTGATAGATTCAAAGCAAATTGAGGTCAGAAAATGTGCAAATTGTAGCAGGATAATCTGATTCCCATTAAAGAGGGTAACTTGCTTCAGATTTCAAGATAAAGTTTAGAAGATTGTAAACGAATTCTTATCAGGAGCAGATTTCGAAATCAGACCTGAAAGAGGAAGGTCCAAACTGAAACAGAGATAAAAATCAGATTTGAAGGAGGCAAAATCAGACTTGGCATTTCCAGATTTTAAAAGAAACATTAACTTTTAGTGTCCTGAACAAAGTTTTTTTTTTTTTTTCAGGTTTAGGGCCAGCGGTTGGATCATGGAGATGAAGACTATCTCAAGGCGTGAAGGAGGGGTATTGCAACAGCAAGCTTATCAAGGATTAGCATTAAGACGTCAATTCAAGGGCCACATCAAGATTACTCTACCACAACAAGGGAGACCGCTTTGCAAAAGGAGGCTACTATCAAGGTCAATGCCATGATGAGAGGAAGCTTCAATGCAAGGAAAGAGTCTACATTGCAAACAAAGGAGAGGATAACGTCATGTCAAGGAAATCAACCCTCAAGGATAGCCTTGAGCTTTTTAGGGTAATAGAGCAAAGGGTGTTTAATAACATCAAGATAGTCTCAAGGCGTAGCTATGAGGGTGAGGATAGTTTTGCAATTACCTTGGATTTCTGAATACTATTAGTATAAGGAGAGATTAATGAAGAGTGCTTCACAAGGAGAGACTTCACATGCAAATACACCACATACATATGGAGTTACTTCCCCACATCAAGGGGAGCTATCCAAGCACATCATGAACACAAGGAGGGTCCAACATAGACGTCACAAGGTCTACATCAAATGCAACACATCATAAGGGCGAAATTCCCAAGTATGAAGGAGGATAGGTGAAAGTGATCAAATCAGATAAGATGATGCAATTTGGGAGTATCTCTCACCATCATCACATTCTCAAGGAGAAATTTGAAATATTGAGTATCAAGAGATATTGCCCCATCACAAACACCTTGTGATGATCTACACGATAAGCAAGTTGAGGTGGTGCTTAGTTATCATCGACCCAATCACATCATTCCAAGTCAAAGCGTCTAGATTCAATGTACTTGACTCATCCAACGAGGAGGATAACTACCACATGTGGAGGCACAAAGTTCAATGTACCTAACCTCATCAGTCATTGGTCGGCATTCAAAGGAGGACACGTGTCCTATTCATTGTAATTTTCTTATTGGTCAAGAAGGAGCTAGTTGTAACTAACCCTAATTAGGGTTTTATCTTGTAATCTTGGCCATTGATTTGGATTTGATTTTGGCCATTCATTTGTAAAGGGAAGTCTATATAAGGCTTGCTCTCCTCATTTGTAAAGGTTAATAGTTGATCAATAGACAATAGATAACAAGTCTCCATCGAAGTAGAGTAGGAGAAGGTAGAAATTGTGGCCAAGGCATGTAAATAAAGATGTTTTTTCATTGAATTTATGATGAATAGTGGTGTTTCTTCTACATATTGCATGGTTTCTTGTTATATCCTCAAATTTAGTAGTTGGAGGTAGAGTAGGAGGAGAAGGCAGAAATTGTTGCCAAGGCATGCAAATAAACATACTTTTTCATTGAATTTATGGTGAACAGTGGTGTTTCTTCTACATATTGCATGTTTTCTTGTTATATCCTCAAATTTAGTTAAAGGTCATTGATTATGATGGAGAAGTGTGATGATATATGATGAATCCTTCAGTTCATACCATTTACACCTTGTTGATTGCAAGTTGTAGTGCATGGTTAGTCTGAACCTAATTATTATTGTGGCTAAGTTCGATTGTGAATATTTCATGGATTGCGCCAATATTGGCTGTTTGAATGGATTGTTTACAATATGAAGATCTTTCACTACCTTAGGAGATCACACTCTTTCTATGGCATTGTGAGCTATCTCTGGTTACGTAGAAAGTAGTTTCATGAAGTATTTGTCTATCAAAGCATCATTCATTTTTGTCATTGACCTTTGGAATTAAACTAGGCCTCCTAAACCCTTATCCTTTTTATCCCTTTTTCAAGTCAATTAGATCTCAAGTTCCAACAAAGTTCAAGTAAATGTAAGTCCCCTTGTGATTACCGACAATCACATCAACCATTGGGACTATCAACACGTCAAGAACTAACAGTATAAACCTTGGACTCATCTCAAGTGATCGCTTAGCTTAGCATCTGAGAAGATTTTGTTCAAGAGAGGATAGAATATTCAATACTTCATTCAATGCTTTATTCTATGTTCAAGATGTCATAAAAAACACATCAACACCTCCCAGTTTCCTCTGCCATCTCCCCCAACAAGAAACATTCCCACAATTTTTTTTGGTTTTGGAAATGGCAAGGAAATGTCCCTTGCCGTCACCTTGTCCCTAGACTAGTTTCCGTTTCCAAAACAGCTAGAGTTTTGGCAGAAATGCGTCCCTAGGTTTCATTGGGTTTAGGGCATTCTAAAAATATATATTTTTTATTTGGTAAACCATAAATGTATCTCAACATCTTGAAAAAAATAAATGTTTAGGGTCATGGTTAGGGTGTACTAAAAATAAAAATTCCCTAACCTAAACCCTAGGTAAAAAAATTGGGTTTAGGGTTAGGATAAGAAGTATTAAAAATACAAAAATCCTAAACCTTATCCTAAAACTTATGAAGAAAAATTCAAGGTTTAAGTTTAGGGCATATTAGAGCCTAGAAAATTCCTAACCCTTACCCTAAAACCTACAAATATTTCAAGGTTTAGGGTTAGGGTGTTTTGAGCATAAAAAAATCCTAACCTAACACCCACAAAAATTGAAAATTTAGGGAATATTGAAAATTAAAAATAGACCCTAACAAATCTTGAAATTTTAGGGTTTAGGGTTCAAGTAGGGGCTTATGAGAACAAAAAATTCCCTAATGGGCTAACCTTAAACTATAGTTTAGGGTTAGTTGTTAGTGACATTTAGTATGAAGTTGCAACTTGTGAGGTAGGATTTAAAATGAACTAATAGATTTAAAAATGCTTTTTAAGCTCTTGTTTTATTTTTGTGCAAGATGTGAAGTTACTAAAGGCTACTCTAGATTCAAATCAATTGAATGTGATGTTCCCTCAAATGCAGTCAAACTTTGATTGAAATGTTTTTAGAAAAATTGGTAAATTTTGTTGTAGAAATGAGTGAAAATGATCTAGAAGACATTCTATAGACCAACAAACCACAAATTGATTAAACTTTAGGGCAAATTGCCAATAGTGGCCAGTTGTGATTAATTGTGTGATTTTGCCCATGGTTTGGTTCTTTTCATTTTTTCGGTCATGACTTCCTAAAGAATTGAGAATAAAGAATGCAAAACCACAATTTAAAGATCAGGTTTCAAATCCTTTGTAAGAGATGTTATTAGAGCTATCTAATGATAGATGAAGTAAACTTTGGTAATTCAAACCCAATATATTTTCATGGAAATCAAGCAATAAGGGTAACCAAGATATTAATTAATAAATTAGAAGGGAAAGCCATCTTATCAAGGGTTACAAGTAAATCAAACAATACCCACGTTATGAATATGGGATAAATAAAACAAAAGAAAATAGTAAAGGGAAATAAAACATAAAGTATTTCCTAAAGTTGGAATGAATTTATTAAAGTCTATGAATAATAACTAGTTGACTATTACTATGCATCCTCTTGACCAAATTGCCTCATAAGTTCCTTTTGTTGTGTCTTGATTTTTTGCTTCAATCTAAGGAAAAGCTACTACATATTGCTTTTTGCTCATCCATGTGATTGCACCCTTGCCAAGGTTGAAAACATATCCATTAGTCGAGTTTCTATCATTAGTAGAACTTGCCCAATCTAAATATGTAAACCCACATAGCCTAGAATCTATGCTTCTATTGTACAAAATGCCAAAGTCAAGTGTCCCTTTAACACATCTCAACACCTACTTTGTTGGAGTTCAATGCTCTATGTTTGGTGCTATCATGAATTTGTTAGTGAAACTTGTGGTATAGCTTAAATCAACTCCACTGATTGTAAGATATATTAAGCTTCTCACTCGTTGCTTGTAGGTTAACTCTTTAAGTGTCTAAGAGTTAGTGTTGCCTAAATTGTTCAACCCTTTCTCCATAGGTGTAGATGAGATTTTGCAATTTTCCATTTTGAATTTTTTGATCAATCTCTTGACATATTTGTTGATAAAAATGTTTTCACTTGTTTGCCAAACTTGTCACTTCACCTAGGTAGTAATGTAGGAGGCCTAGATTGGTCATATAAAAAATTTATCTATTTGAGATATGATTTGTTCAATAGTGCATGCCTCATTGCTTATGATAATGATGACATTTACATATAGGATTGGTAGAATGGGATCATTACCTATGCTTTTGACATATAAGTTGGAACTTGAAGGACTATGTTGGAACCCTTTTTCATACAAGTATTTCTTTATTTCACACAAGATGTTTCATCCCCAAAACTTGAAAATCCTATGGTTGATACATGCATACATCCTCTTCTAAATTTCCATTGAGGAAGGCACTCTTCACATACGTTTGATGGATAATCCAACCAAAGTGAGTTGCCATGGCTTGGTCTAATTAGATGGTGCTCATCTTTGTTGTAGGAGCAAAGGACCCCTTGTAGTCAATGTTCTCTCTCTATGAGAACCCTTTTGCAATCAAATATGCCATGTACTTGTCTAGTGTGCCATCTACTTTGCACTTGACCTTGTACACCAATTTGCTGCCAATGGGTTTCTCCCTTGATGGAAGATTTGTGAGATATCAAGTCCTTTTTTTTCATAAGACTCTCATGTTCGATTGCCATGGCCTTTTCCCATTCAGTTTTCCGTTTTCCTCCTCAAATTCTTGTGGTTCATAAACTCCTTTAATATTGGGCATTAGAGAAAAGTTGATTGTGTTCCTATTGCTCCTCTTTCGATGATCGTCCTTCAATCATTTCACTTATCCAAACATCTCCAATGGTGTTGTGCCACCACTTTAGTCTCATCATGGGATGCTCTTAATCCAAATCAGTGTGGTCACCATGAAATGGGATACTTGTAATTGTGTCATTTGAATGTTGATTTAGGTTGTCATCATTATTCTCTAGGACTATTATTACCCAGGGAGACTTCATATGCCCAAGATCCTCCACCCTTTAGGTGGAGCTACCTGAAGTTGAACACAGAAATCCTTAGCCACAATAAGATATTCTTTAATAATTTTGATCTCTGGATAAGTTTGGAAAGATCCAACTTCTTCATTGACAACTCTATTGAAGGTCAACTTCTTGTTGTCAACATCACCCAACCTATAAACTTTATGACTGTTGTGTGACCTTGTGATCATCGATTTCTTACTCTTGGGATCTAACTTGGTTCTTTTCTCATCTCAAGTGTAGGCATAGTTAGTGGAACGAAAGGCCTTACGATGATTGATTTTGGGCTTCCTTCAAGACCATGCTTCCTTTGGGATCTTCAATTTCATTACTTGTGTTGGAGATCTATTCAACAAATATACAATTGTAAATATTGCTTCAGATTAAAATGTCATGTCCCCATTTTCTTGTTCTCTTGTAGTGTATCTGGTGTTGGCTTTCTGGGTTGGTGTCAGCAAGATGAGAGGGATATTTCAATGTTGCCATTGTGTTCAAACAGATTAATGGTTACTATTTTTAGTAAGTGTCAGTTTGGACTCCGATTGTTCAGTTGGGAGTTTTGGCTGACTTACTATTTTAGCAATTACTATTTATAGTAACCATATTCTTTGGCAGCTGGTCATAGATTCGGTCTCCTCTCAGCTTCAGCCTGCAACATCTTTAGTTTCAAGGTTTGGGCCATTCTTGCTATTTTAGCAAAAGGCTATCTTTAGTAAGTGCTATTTTTAGCACTTGGTCATGGTCTTGTTGATGTGTTTTTTTATGCACATGCGAACACAGAATAAAATACCAAGGTATCTTACCCTCTCTTGAACAAAGTTTCCCCGAATGCTGAAGATTTTGCCTAAGGATCAATCGAGGCAACTCTAAGGTTTTGGTATGTAGGGTCTCTTACGTGTGGATAAGCTCAATTTGGTCTAATGTGATTATGTTGGAATCACAAGGGGACTTACGTTTGATTGCTTGAGTGTTTAATCTGCTGGAACTTGAGTCCTATCTACTCACTGGGAAGAATAAAGAAATAGAAAAAGGTGAAGGGCTCAGAAAGTCTACTCTAAGACCTAGAATGCAAGAAGATGGATGAATGACTAGTTGGAGTTCTATTGGGCTAAGTCTCACCATCAAACTGAACAATTCAACACCAACTCAGTGCAATTTTCTAAGGAATGCTTTGAATATGTTCAAATCGTACACCATCAGACACTGATCACCATTCAAGTTAATGCGTGAACAATAGATGCGTAACAACCTGAGATTAAGCTCATTCTATGCCAGTTGACCATGCAAGGCACACTTACAATCAACAAGAAGCTAGTGGTTTGGACTAGGCGGATTCCACACGAGTGCATTCAGTAAACTTCCTTCATTCAATTTAATTATTTACCATCTAAAATGAAGATTCGACAAGAGACCATGCATATTGCAAAGAAACAACACACTTCACCATAACTTCAATGAAAATGGAGTTGATTTACAATCAAGGCAACAATTCCTTGCCTTCTCTTTCTAATCTACTCTAATTGCTATTCTATTCACTATTCTAGCTACTAACTCTTAGCTATTAACCAACTATTAACCTTTACAAATGAAGAGCCAGAGCCTTATATAGAGAGCTCTTTACATTTCAATGGCTCTGATTGATTTACAATCAATGGCTAGGATTACAAGATGGAAACCCTAATTAGGGTTTGTTACAACAAACTCCCTTAGCCAGTGAGAAAATTACATTCAATATTTGAGAACCAATAGGAAACAAGGGTAGGTGCCTCAAAGTTTTGCCATCATTGGTGAGTCGGGTACATTGAATCTGGACATGCTGATGTGGACCTGTCTGATTGGAGGAACAGTGACTAGGATGCCACCTTGTCTTGCGTTTGTGCTTGGTTAATCAAGGAACGTTTTATTTTTTTTGATATTCAATGTGATGATGATGAGAAGCTAACTTTGATTAACTCTTCTGAAACTATCTGCTTCTTCAACGTACCCTTGCACTGACCTTGGTTGATCCTCCTTTGTCTTTGATGTACTTGATGAGTGATGTACCTCTCCTTGACTCTTTTGTGCTTGATGAAGCCTCTTCATGGTCGTGTCACTCCTCTTCTAGTAGCTCACTTCGCCTTGAAGTGTTTGTAAGATCCTTCTTTTGACATTCTGTGGTTTCTCCATGTGGTAGAAGAATGTCCTTGAGGATAGTTTGGTCTATTACGTGCAACTCTTTGAACACTTGAAGTCCCCCAACTTGGAAGCACTTGGAGTCCTCCTCCATGCATTTGAGGCGTCTTTAATGATGATGAAACTTGAATAGGTCCTCCTTGTCCGTTCTTCCTTCTAGCCCGCTCTTGTTGATCTGCAAAACAAACCAAAAGATGATTAAGTATACATAATATATTTATCCTAACATGGTATTTCTCACTTCAAACCATCAACAAGAAGGCATTAAGATCGATTTCTCTTTAGACCCTCAAGAAGGACAGGACCTATAATAAAATGCGCTCTGGATCCTCTCCAGGGACAGGACCTATAATGAGATTTTTGCTCAGGACCCTTTGGAAGGGTCAGGAGCGAAAATTGACAAAGTTGCTCAATTAGACCTCATTTTCAACCTTACCTTACCAAGATCAAATCATTCGCCTTCAAAATTGCCTAGGAATAGGTTTCGCTTAAGGGCCTAGGCAAAACATTAGACCTCCTAGGAATTTCGCTCTGGACCCTCTGGAAGGGTCAGGAGCGAAAATGGCATTTTTGGAAAAATTCTTCACATTTTGTGACCACAACTCACTCAAACGCATGCCTAAGGATGCTTCTAAGTTCAATCCACCTCAATCAACGCTAGGCTTGACACAAAATTGGAAGCAAAAGAGGTTTCAAGAAAATTCGCTCTGGACCCTTTGGAAGGGTCAGGAGCGAAATTTGTAATTTAGCCTCAATTCTATCATCTTATTGCCTCAAATCACTTTTCAAGGCAAGTACACATCAATTCTTTCCCAACCATGCCTTACAAACAAAGATCTTGGTCTCAAACATGGAGCAAAATAGAGGTTTAAGGAATTTCGCTCTGGACCCTTTGGAAGGGTCAGAAGCGAAATTTGCATTTTGACACTATTCATCTTCTTTTCAAATCTCCCTCTATCATCATCAAGTGAATTCACCCTCAATTTAGCCTAAAACAAGATCTCTTGGGTGCATTAGATGAAATAAGGAGTCCTAAGGATTTTGCTCTGGACCTTTTGGAAGGGTTAGGAGCGAAATTGATGTTTTAGGCTCAATTTTTGACCTTCTCTCCAACTTTCCATGTCTACGTTTGTCCAAGGCGTCTCCAAGGGTGAACTCAAGCTTATTTCCCCCAAATCCATGCCTTAGTATGAAGGTTTTGTCCAAAATAGGAATCAAAAGGGAGCTAAGGAAGATTTCGCTTTGGACCCTTTGAGAGGGTCAGGAGCGAAATTTGCTTTTTGGCCCAAATTCCTCATAGAACTTTATCCCACTCGATTGCAACTCACTAACAAGGCCTTAGCATTCTCACTCAAACCATGGGAAGAAGGTTCATGATCCAAATTGGGGAGCAAAAGAGGATTCTAAGGAAATTCGCTCCTGTCCGTTTGGAAGGGTCAGGAGCGAAATTCATTTGTGCTCAAATTCCTCATCACTTCCTTGACTAAATGCCCTAGGTCTTAAAGGCAAGGCCACCTTTGGATTTTCACTTAGACTCATGCCAAGGTACAAAGATCCCTCTATTCCCAATCAAGACCTGACAAGCTCCCAGGCCTAACCAAGAGGAAACTTTTAATAGAGACCCTAACCTAGACCACCTACTGACCAATTTGAACCTAAGCATACCGTCCTATCCTAATGAGCCCTTTGGTGACCCTTCAATGCAAAGACTAATAGCCAAGAACCTAAAAGACTAAACCAGGAAGACTAACCCTAGAAAGCAAAAAGTAGGGGTCCCCATTTGCAATGGGGCGATGTGTTAATACGTCACAACAGGTCTCAATTCCTTCCTCCCTTCAGTGCAATGGGTTTCAGTTGGACTTGGTCAATTTATATGTTTTCAGAAGAGTTGTATTTTTATTTTATTCACTAGTCTTATAAAGTGCTTTTTAAAATACCCCCCCCTTGGCCTAGTAACACAACGTTGTTTTTAAAGGGGCCATGTAAGTGAAAGAAATGTATTTACATTTTGCGAGTTGATATTGTATGCCTAAGGGGACATTTTAGGGATGTAAGGAGACAAAAGTAAATCAAAATGTTTTATCTGAGAGCTCATAAAAAGTTTGAACATTTTTGGGGATTTGAAGTTTTGGTTTTGGACGGAAAAAGTTTCAAATTGAAGGATGGCCTATATATACATGTTTTGAACTCTCATTTGTATATGTTTCATTTGACAATTTAATGAAATGCTGCTGGAATGGGCTCAATGAGTTCTTTTGCTGTGGTTGAAGATGAAAACCCTCTCTGTGTTTGCTAGTTTCGGTGGTGAGAGACCCAACCTATCTGGTTGGTGCACTTGTTTTGAGACTTTGGCATTTGTGGGTGATTTTGGATTTGAGAAAGGTGAAGATACGTCTAGTTTTCTGATGTGGGTTTCTTGGTTCTAGTGTGGTGTGAGTCTTTTTGGAATGTTCTTTAAGTTTGGTAGTGATTAGATGCCTTTTTTGAGTGCTGGTGTGCTTTTTCTGAGTAGCTGGGAATCAAAATATGCTCATAACTCAGTGGGTCCGCCTAGTTTCATTACGGGTATCATTTCATTGCATTCCTCATAGTTGGGCGCCTCTTTTCAAGGTATTATATGCCTATTTTGGTGAAGATTTGATTTATTGTTGCAAATCGCCCTCCTAGGGAAAATCTCCAATCTTGCCTTGGCATGTGGTGTTGATACATGATAGCCTCGGTAAGATAAATGATTGAATGAGAGATAAATGAAGTCTCTCATTCAATTATCTATCTCATTGATAGACTATGGTAAGACTTCAGTTATCATTCCGTTATTTGATGATTATTCTTCGATTTATATATATATATATATATATATATATATAACCTTGCATGCAAATTCTGATCAACATCGGGTTCTTAACCAATGCCTAACTACCGATTAATATCAGTTGCAAATCGTAAAGCACAAAATACCGATTGGTATCGGTTTTACTTGTTAATTATATGCACATCGATTGGTATCAGTTAAACTTGTTAATTATATGCACATCGATTGGTATTGGTTAAACGCAATTATGGTTGAAGAGGTGCGATCAAGTAATATCTTGATGGGTCATGTCTAATAGACATGACCGGTCAAGGTATTGCTTGATCCTCCAAATTGGCATATATATATATCGATCGGTGATTGTGAGAAGAACATCGAAATTTATAAACGCTCCTTCTCCATCTGCAACATACCAGATAATAATCAGATTTATTATATTGTGAATTAACATATACTTGAAAAGAAAAATAGCCTTGAATATAACTTGCACCTTGAATTGAAAATTGAAATACATTTACATTGTATCAAAGCCAAGTTAATTCAAACCTCAAGGTATTCAATTTTGTGGAAAATTCAAGACAAGCATATATTCAACATCACATTTTTCAAATGGCTAGCACTATCAGATTCGAAGATAGACTCGAACGAGGCGATGACTTCTCAGCACGGAAGTTCAGAATTAAGATGATTCTAAGAGAAAATATTCTAAAAACTGATACTACAGAACCTGAGACTGAACCTGACAAAGCAACTTGGATAGAGGGAAATGAAAAGGCCATCAAAATCATAGTTGATGGGGTGAGGCATATTATTATGCCCATCATAAAGAAACATGAAACGGCCTGCAACATGTTCAAAGCACTTGAAGATGCATTTGAGATATCCAATGCAAGTAGAACCTTGGCTTTAAACAGAGAAATAAATCATATAGCTATGATCAAAGGGGAGTCAGTCAATGCCTACTTCATGCGGATATCAGCCCTAAGGGATGAGCTAGCGAACCTTGGATATGAGATACAAAGCAAACAATTAACACTCATTGCTCTAGATGGGTTGCCTAGTATATGGGAAACATTCATCCAAGGCATCAGTGCAAGGGATACATTTCTAAAGTTTGAAAGGCTAAAGGCAGACTGTCTCCAAGAAGAATCAAGATTAAATAAGAAAGGGATCAAACAAAAGAATATAGATGAAGATCTTCAAGTCCTAAATACAAACTCCAATAAGAAAAGCAAGCAGAAACAATTTAGGAAGAGGAAAGGTCGTCATGGCAAGAACACCTTCAAGAAGGATCTTTCACAGATTCAATGTTACAAATGTGACGAATTGGGACACTATGTTGCCAAATGTCCGGAAAGAGCCAAACAACAAGCCACATTAGCAAAACCAAGAAAATCTAAAGGGGAAGATGACTCCGAGAAGTATGTACTCTACTCAACACTTACAAGCCAAGCATCAAACAAAGTTAACTCCTGGGTGATTGACAGTGGCTCATCCAGACACATTACAGGGTTTAGAGAAGTGCTAGACTCCATGGTAGAGGAGAATGATGAGGAAGTGACTATCGGAGATGACTCCACACATCCAGTCAGAGGAGTTGGAACCTACACCATCAAACTGAAGTCAGGCGTATCATTGCAACTTAAAGGAGTACTATATGTCCCAGGCATCAAGAGAAATCTAGTCTCCATATCAGCACTAGAGGATAATGGGTACAAAGTGACCTTCATGGACAACAAAGTGTTGGCTTGGCCAAAGAATTCATCTATCAAGAAAGCTAAAACTATTGGTCAAAGACAAGGCTACTTGTATGAGCTATGCACAAAGCCCAACATAGCCCTAATCCATGAAACTACAGATGCTAATGAAGTTTGGCATAGAAGACTAGGTCACTTGAAATTTAGAGCTTTATCATCAATGGGAAACCTTGTCATAGGCCTACCTAAGTTAAAGCAATATCTTTCAGGGGCATGCAAGGGATGTGCCCTAGGTAAAAATGCTAAGGGTGTTTTTCAAAATAGTACTAGGAAAAGAATCAAAGTTTTAGAGTTAGTTCATTCTGATGTATGTGGACCTATGTCCGTACCTTCTTTAGGGGGATTTTTGTATTATGTAATATTTGTTGATGACTACTCTAGGAAAACTTGGATCTACTTTCTGATATGTAAAGAATCAAAAGAGATCCTTAATAGGTTTAAGGAATTTAAATCACTAACAAAAAACTACTCAGGAAATAAAATTAAAACCTTAAGAATTGACAATGGGGGGGAGTACACCTCAGATTTGTTGAAAGATTTTTGTAAAAATGTTGGGATTAAGAGGGAGCTTACTATACCTTATAATCCTCAACAAAATGGGGTAGCTGAGAGGAAAAATAGGACAATTGTAGAAGCTGCCAAAGCCATGATTTTTGATCAGAATCTAAATACCTATCTTTGGGCAGAAGCAACCAGCACTGCTGTATATATACAAAATAGATGTCCTCACTCCCATCTTGAAGATAAAACCCATGAGGAAGTCTTTACTAAAACAAAGCTAGATATTAGCCACCTTAGAATATTTGGGTGTCCTGTCTATATTCATGAACCTAAGGAGAAAAGATTAAAATTAGAACCTTCTGGAAAAAGGGGGAATACTTGTAGGATATAGTGAAACCTCCAAGGCCTACATAATCTATATACTTGGTCAGAGGAATATTGAATTGAGTAGGGATGTAATATTTGAAGAAGACTTAGCCTTCAAAAGAGCCCAAAGCTCAATAGAACCTGAAGTCTATGTCCCTACCCCTAGCATAGATGAAGACCTTGCTCCTGAGCTTCAGAGGGAGAGTCTTGAGGAAAATGAAATTGAAACTCAAAACCAACCTAGAGAAAATTTCAAGAAAAGACCACTATGGGCCACCAAAACTGTAGAAGAAGCTCAGAAGTATGCTGCCCCTTCAGGAACCTTCAGAGAAAGCAAAAGCCCTAACCAACTTACCAACTACGTTGCTCTCATGAATGATCTTTCAAAAGCTGAACCTACTAATGTATCAGATGCACTTAAACATCAAGTATGGAAGAATGCCATGTTTGAGGAATATCAGTCCATTATGAAATATGATGTTTGGGAGATTGTTCCTAGGCCAGTTGGAAAATCTGTTGTCACCTCCAAATGGCTCTTCAAAATCAAACATGTTGCAGATGACAGCATTGAGAAACACAAGGCAAGATTTGTAGCCAGAGGGTTCTCACAAAAGGAAGGAATTGACTATGAAGAAACCTTTGCACTTGCAGCCAGATATACTTCAGTAAAAACAGTCTTAGCCATTGCAGCAACAAAATGATGGAAAGTACATCAGATGGATGTAAAGACAACATTTCTTAATGGAGAGATTGCACAAGAAGTATACCTAGAGCAACCTGAAGGGGTTGAGATTCATGATGTAGAATCTCATGTATGTAAACTCAAGAAAGCTCTTTATGGGCTTAAACAGGCTCCCAAGGCTTGGTATGAAAGAATTGACACTTATCTCTCAGGGCTGGGCTTCTCAAAGAATGATGCAGATCCAAATCTCTACTATAAAGAAGACAAAGTTGATATGTTGATATTGATTTTATATGTTGACGACTTGTTAATTACAGGTAAATATCAACTCGTAGATTAGTGTAAGAAAGACCTTGCTAAAGAATTTGACATGAAGGACTTGGGACTCCATTACTTCCTAGGTTTGGAAGTATGGCAAAATTCTGATGGCATTATACTAAACCGGGGTAAATATACCTTGGACATTTTGAAGAGATTTCGAATGCTGAATTGCAGACCCATGACCTCTCCAATGGAAACAAACCTTCATAAACTTAACAAAGCAGCATCAGAATCACAACCCTCAGATCCTACTCTATATAGGCAAATGATTGGGTCCTCGATGTATCTTGTAAATACGAGACCAAATATCTGTTATGCAATTAATGCCTTGAGTCAGTTTATGTGTGAACCAAAGGAGATAACACTTGGTAGCAGTAAAACATATCATGAGATATCTATAAGGTACCTGTTGTGACGTTTTCACACATCGCCCCATTGCAAATGGGGACCCATCTTTTTTTTGCTTTTTAGGGTTTGTTTTTTGGTTTTTTTAGTTAGCCTTTGCATTTTGAGTGCTGTCAGGGAGATCAATAGGGTAGCAAGTCCGGCTTGAGTGATGTCTTGATCCTGAATTTTGGCTAAGTCTAGAATGTCCTGATCTTGAATTTGACTAAGTCTGGAAACTGAAAAAACCTCCAAAAACTAGATTTTGCAATATAACTCCTAGAGGTCTGAAACCACTCTCAAACATCCTGAAAGTATATATGGAATATAACTTAAAGTATAAGTGACTTTCTTATACTTAAATGTTATATTCCATTAAAATTGTCCTGATAGAGAGTTCGAAAAGTCAAATTTCGCTCCTGTCCTTCACTGAGGATCCAGAGCGAATTTCGCTCCTGTCCCTCCCAGGAGGACCAAGGCGAAGCGCTCCTGTCCCTCGCCAAGGGTCCAGAGCGAAAATACTTATTTGAGCCATTCCTGACCTTGTTTGAATGATTTCGCAAATTGAGAAGATCAAAGGAGATACATTTTACCAGTTGAATATAAGTTGAAAATGCAAACATGAGGAAAACATGACTTTGAAGCAAAATCGCTCTTGTCCCTCAGCTAGGGACCAGGGCGAACTCAGTGGTAGCTCCCGTCCCTCTCCCAGGGACTAGAGCGAAATTCCTCATAGGGCATATTTTGGGCAAAGATCAAGTGGATTTTGAGTTTGAGGCAAACAAAGAAGGTGAAATGAACCCGTTGAAGACAATTTGAAGATTGCAAGATGCATAATGAGACTCAAATTGACCTAGGCGCCCCTGTCCCTCAGTCAGGGACCAGAGCGATTTTTGCCTTAGGTCAATTTCTTGCCAAGTTTGAATGAATTCCAGGCCAAAGATGAATAAGATGGGGCACAACAAGACCATTGAAGATAATTTTTGAAGATGGCAAAGTGTAGTTGAGCTTGCAAGAGCAAAATCGCTCCTGTTCCTCTCCAAGGGACCAGGGCGATATAATGATTATGTCGCTTTTCCTCCAAGTTCAAGACACTCCAAGTCCGGATATAAGGTGGCAAGGACATTTCGAGGCATCTCAATCAAACACAAAGTTATGAAGATCACCAAATTAAAGGATTTGCATTAAAATACCCTAGTTCGCTCCTGTCCCTCAGAGAGGGACCAGAGCGAAATCTTCATGAGGCTCTAAATTTTGAAGGATTACCAAGTATTAAGCGGCCAAGAGGGATCAACGGACTGCGTTTTACCCAATGAAGGTAATGACAAGTTGAAGAAGGCAAGGACGAGCTCAAAACCTTGAAGTTCGCTCCTGTCCCTCTCCAAGGGACCGGAGCGATATTTACTATATCTGCCAATTCATGCAAAATTCATGCCAAGTCAAGGTTTTGCGAGTTCGCACAAGGTCTAAGGCGTCTTAACAAGATGATATACAAGGGTTTTAAACGTCAAATGAATACCAATTTGTACAAAGAAGCTATATCGCTCCTGTCCTTTGGACAAGGACCAAAGTGATTTTTATTAAAACCTTCATTTTCCTTCAAATACATGTCAAGGCAGGGTCGCACAAGGTCAAGGACGTTATTTGGAAGGCAATGAACGAAGAACAAAGATTGAAAGGTGGTGAATTTAGACCAAGACACAAGGATCGCTCCTGTCCCTCTCCAAGGGACCAGGGCGATATTTGTTAAGTCACTTGTTATCCGTTGAAGATCACGTCAAGGCAAAGTTGCACAAGGTTTAAAAACATCATTTGGAAGGCGATACAAAGGAGGTGAACGTTAAGATGTTACCAATTTAAGCTTGAAATGGAGAAAACACATGGATCGCTCCTGTCCCTCTCCAAGGGACCAGGGCGATAACCTTCCAAACATCAAATATGCCTCGTAGAAGTCAAATGAAACAAGTGTGGAGTGGAGAAATGATGTCATTATTCGCCTTATGATGAAGATTGGAGATCGAAGATGCAAAATCAAGGAGGAAGCATGAAGATCGCTCCTGTCCCTCTCCAAGGGACCAGGGCGATATCACATCTAAAGGGCATTCGTTTGCAAAAACAAGTCAATCAAGCTCGAAATCCCTAGCAAAAATGCCAAATTCAACGTAAGAATGGAGACTTTGAACGTCAAAAGTGCAAAGATCGAGACAAAGTTAATGGATCGCTCCTGTCCCTCAGTCAGGGACCAGGGCGATGAGGTATGTATTGTTCATCTTCAAAATTTGGCGCTTAAACAAATATTTTTGAATCTATTTTAAATGCTAAAATTCGATAAATTAAAAGATTCAATTAATTAGCATTTAAATATTGCGTTTGATATTTATTAATTATTTTTGCCTTTGTAAAAATAGAATTTGACAATTTAAATAATAAAGGCATTTAATAATTAATTATTAATCAGTTAAAAAATTAAATGAAGCGCTTGGTTTATAAAGGTCGGCCTTTTATTTCTATTTAAAAAATCGTTTTAATTGCCTTATTTTTACAAAGTCGGCCTAAGTGAATTGGTGATATGAGCGCTTATAAAGGGTGGTGAAGATTGTTATTTTCACATTACCATTTTATCCTTCAAGTGCGATTTGAGGAAGACAAAAGGAAGAGTGCGAGTTGTGTTTTAAGGTGCGAATTCAATCAAAGGTGGTGCGAAACTACTATCCAAAGGAGAGGCGAACTTGAAGTTTCACTTGGGCGAATTTGCCAAGGACGTCAAGGGCATATAAAAGGTGGCGAAGTTGCTAACTTGAGGAAGAGATCACGTTGAAGGCCATCTAACGTCAATTTTGCCTAGGCAAATTCCTTGTTTTGCATTCTAGAGTTAGCTCTCAAGTGAGGTATGGCGATATGGATTTATTGTTTTGATTTTGATTGTTGATCGTCATAGCCTTCAAATTTTGAATTTTGAATTTTGAATTGTAATAGCTCAATCGTTTTTTAGGAAATAATAACTCAAGGACTTATTATGAAGTTTCCTAAATTTAATCTCTAATCTAGTTATTCATTGCAAAATCATGTTGCTAATTTTGAAATGTTGTGTAGGCATCAAATGGAGATCTCATCAAGGAAAATCAAGCCGGATCAAGGACGGTCTTCGCCGGGACGATCAAGCCAGGACAGGGGCGACCTCTCTCAATCCAGCATTCCAAGGCGAGGTACATCATCATCCTGCACATCAAGGACACAAGGAGTTAGAACAAGGGCTCGTTGAAGAAGTAAATAGTTCCAGATGAATTAATTAAAGCAAGCTTCTCAACAACATCAAGTTGAATATCTACCAAGTTACAAGTGTCAAATGAGGTGGCGTCCTAGTCATCATTTCTCCAATCAGTGAGGTCCACCTCAGCATGTCCAGATTCAATGTACTTAACTCATGGAAGGTGGCACAAACTCCGATGTACCTACCCCGGCTATCCATTGGTCGATTTTTCTAGAGGGGACATGTGTCCAAGCAATACAATTTTATCATTGGTCAAGCATTAAATGTTATGTAATGGTTGTAACAAACCCTAATTAGGGTTTTCATTGTTGAATCTTGGCCATTGATCTTGAATTGATCTAAGCCATCAAATTGTATTGTGGGCACTATATAAGCCCAGGCATTTCATTTGTAAAGGCTAATTAGCAATTAGAGAGAGTTAGAAATAGTTGAAAGCAGTTAGTAGATAGAGAGTAGTTAGAAATTGATAGAATAGCAATTAGAGTAGAATAGGAGGACAAGGCAAAAAATTGTTGCCATTGATTGTAAACAAACTCCATTTTCATTGAAGTAATGGTGAAGTGTGTCGTTTCTTGCAATTTGCATGGTTTCTTGTTGAGTCTTCAATCCTAGATGGTAGATGATTAGATGAATGGAGGAAATGTGATTGATTGATGGTGGAATTCGTATATCCATACTACTAGCAGTTTGTTGATTACAGACTTGCCTTGTGTAGTCAACTGGAATCATTCAGCTTAAGCTCAATTTCAATTTGTCGCTTCTTCATTGATATGCATCAACTTGATGGTGTCTATGCCTGCGGTGATGATTTGAACATCATAAAGCTTCCCTTAGAAGATCGCACTAGCCTTGTGGAGATGGTCCATTGATGTCAAAACAAGACCTAGTTAGAGTTTCATCAAAAATCAAATCATTGCTCCTACATTCTTAGTATTAGGATTAGATCTTCTCTTCGCCCTCATCCTTTTTCCATTTTTTCAAATCTAAGCCAGTAAGAGCCTGTGTTCCAGCAAAGCAGATCGGAAGTTCAATCATCAGATGTAAGTCCCCTTGTGATTCCAGCAAATCACATCATACCACTGGAGCTTATCCACACGTAGAGACCCTACTAACCAGAACATTGGAGTCATCCTAACTGATCCTTCATGCGAATCTTCAGCAGTTAGAGACTTTATTCAAGAGAGGATAAGATGCCTTTAGGTATTTTATTCTGTGTATGATGGTGTACAAAATACACGTCAACAGTACCCTAAAACTTGGTCTCAAATATGGGAGAGTTGAACTAGATTTACACGGATTCACAGATTCAGATTGGGCTGGAAGTGTAACTGACAAGAAAAGCACCTCAGGATGCTGTTTTAGCTTGGGTTCAGCCATGATATCCTTGATTAGCAAAAAACAATCATCAGTATCATAGAGGTCCATTGAGGCCGAATACATTGCAGCTTCCATGGCTGCTCGAGAGGTAGTATGGCTTAGGAAGCTGCTTGTGGGGTTATTTGGTGAACAAATGAAGCCTACAGTTATTCATTGCGACAACCAAAGTTGTATAAAACTTTCAGTGAATCCGGTGTTTCATGACAGATCCAAACATATTGAGATTCCATATCATTATGTATGAGACATGGTAGATAGGAATGTGATCCAGTTGGAATACATTTGTATAGGAGATCAGACAGCAAATATTCTTACCAAACCACTTTCAATGGTGAAAGTTGATCACTTCAGAAAAAGTCTTGGTATGATTGAAATTTAACTTGCTTTGTACTCCTATACTTATTAAGATGTTTTATGTGTAAACTCCTTTGTCATGTTAGGACTTTTATGGGTTTAACCCTCTGTGTTCATGTCTAAGAGGTGATGATCTATCAGATAATGAACACTTGTATGTAGACATTATAAGGTGACGATCTTATGATGTTCAAACCAGTTATCATGTTGGATCTTTGGTATGCCATGGATGTGCCGTGATTGTGTTGTTGTAAAACATTTGGATAAAATGTTAGTGCACATACCACAACTTGGATAAGTTGAGAATTTAACTATTCTCATGTGCTTATTCTTAAAGTATTGCGTGTTTAGGCAATACTAATATCACATTCTTAGGTGATATCTTGTCATCACAAGTTGATGTGATGAACGTTTGTATCATGCGTTTAGGTGATACTTCATGTCACGTGCTTAGGTGATGTGATTTCTTGTATCAGATGATTGATGATACTTCATGTCACATGTCTAGGTGATATGATCCCCTAGATAGTAAGATTACGTAAGGAATACTGACCATCATGAGAAATGTGATGCTAGATAGGTTGTCTTCATTTATCTTCCCTAGCTAAGAGGGAGTGTTGATACATGATAGCCTCAGTAAGATAAATGATTGAATGAGAGATAAATGAAGTCTCTCCTTCAATCATCTATCTCATCGATAGACTATGATAAGACTTCAGTTATCATTCCTTTATTTGATGATTATTCTTCGATTTATAGATATATAACCTTGCATGCAAATTCCGATCAACATTGGGTTCTTAACCAATGCCTAACTACCGATTAATATCGGTTACAAATCGTAAAGCAATGCACACCGATTGGTATCGGTTTTACTTGTTAATTATATGCACACCGATTGGTATCAGTTAAACTTGTTAATTATATGCACACCGATTGGTATCGTTTAAATGCGATTATGGTTGAAGAGGAGTGATCAAGTAATATCTTGATCGGTCATGTCTAATAGACATGACCGGTCAAGGTATTGCTTGATCCTCCTCATTGGCATATATATATATATATATATATATATCAATCAGTGATTGTGAGAAGAACATCGAAATTTATAAATGCTCCTTCTCAATCTGCAACATACCAGTTAATAATCAGATTTATTATGTTGCGAATTAACATATACTTGAAAAGAAAAATAACCTTGAATATAACTTGCACCTTGAATTGAAAATTGAAATACATTTACATGTGGGAGCTGATTGTGGGAATTTCTGAGCATTGTGGTCTGCAAATTCTTCCTAAAGCTTGCTATTGCAGACTTTCTGAGATACATTTTTGAGTATTCTGAGCCTTAGTTCTTGTATTTATGACTGGTGATAAGTTGGAAACTTCATGGCAGACCTGTAGCTACTTGTATGAGCATTTTGAAGGTGTATCAGACCTAAGACAGTGAGTAGAGTTATCTTTCTGAAGGTATTTTGTGCTTAGTCTTTCTTGTCAAGTGTTTACTTCTTGTAATACAAAGTTGAAAGACAGAATTCTGATTTTATGATTTGTAGTACTTGTAGCTCTTATATTTCAGTTTTGATGAGGTTTATGTTGCTTTCTATATATGTATGTCCGCTTTGAATGCTTGGGAAACATTCATATCAGATGATTACTTGCAATTTATTTGTATTGGTAAACCATTCCATGCTAAACTTTACATCAGTGAAGACAAAAAAAGGGAAAAAACCAGGGGGGGATATTACAAAATCTTTTTGGAACATTCTTGTTATTCATCATATATTGGGTCATCTCCATGATAGTGTGGTTTTACCTCTCAGCCACTCCATTTCATTGTGGATTGTAGGGTGTAGTGAATTTTTTTCATACTCGATTCAGCACAAAAGTTGTTGAATTCATTGGAATATCACATTTTGATTCCCTTTCTACTAATGCTTTGAACTCTTGAAACTCATTAAATATATCAGATTTCAATTTCAAAAAATACATCCACATTTTCCTACTATAATCATCAACAAACAAAAGAAAATACCTAGTACTAGTTATTAGAATATTTAACTATATTTTAGTCACCTATATTTAGTTCCTTGTTTAATGTTCATTTAGCTTTTAAGCTTTATTTAGCATTTAGCTTTTTCTTTTTAGTTAATTAGCTTTTAAGCTTTATTTAGCATTTAGCTTTTTAGTAGTTCACTTTAAACGACTTGTTCTTAATTTAGAACATCGTCCTTGTAATCTCTTTATATACGTTTGTATATTGTTGAATAGATTATCCAATTATTGAATCATTCATTCAATTTATTTTTCATGGTATCAGAGCGGGTCGATGGGATTCTTTAAAGTTTGGCAAATTTTTTAATAAAAATTCGTGGCCTTTTTTCTGGAATACTTTCTAGATTTTGCTTTTTTGAAGGCTTTTTGAGGGTTTAGAGGGTTTTTGGTTAGTGGGCGATTTTCTTTGTGCTGGGCAGCAGTTCATGTTTTTTTAGGGTTTTGGAGATTTGCAGGCCTGCAACTTGGAGGTTTTTTTTTTGCAGATTGAAAATTTTCTTAGGGTTTTTGCAATTTTTGACTAGGGTTTTTCATATTGAAATAAAATTCTGGTTGCAGATTCTTGGGTGGTTTTTCGAGACCTCAATTGGGTCGTCGTCATATTTTTATGGGTGCATCGTTTTTCGTGCCTCAATTTTTGAGCCGCCGGATCTCCATTTTGATTTTAGATTATTGGTGTGTTTTTCAAGAGTTTTTTTGGGTTGGTCTATTTTTTTGGGTACCTCGAATTTTGTGCTAGCAAATTTGCCTTGGAATTTAAAAACAATATGCGGTTTTTGCTAATTTTGTGGGCATTGTTTATGCTGTACATCCAACCTAAGGTTTCTGCCCCTATTTTTTTTTTTTTTTTGCGTTTTTTTTTCAAAAAAAATCGTCTATATTTTTTTTGTTTTTTATACAAAAAAAATCAGAGGTATTTTTTAATTTTTTTTTCTGATTATTTTCAGGAAAAATTTCAAGTTTTAAGTTTGCAGAAAATTTTAATTTTTGGGTTTCTTCCAAACCTCGAAATTTGCGCCTTAGAATTTATGCCAGAATTCTCCTCCAGGGTTTCAGATTTTTTGTGCAGTTGCTTCTATTCTGATTTTTGAATCAGATTCTTCTGTCTCATGCTTTCACTAGGTTGACCTCGTTCAACCTCCATTTTTCGTGATGGCGTCTTTGACCAACATCATGTTGGAACATAGTGAAAAGTTCAACAACTGCCACAACACCTGGAAACAGTGCATGTTCACGATATCTGAATATCGTTGCCTTGATCAAATTGATTTAGGTCAAACCTCGTCTTACAGGTCCTAGGGTTTTCACATTTTTTTTCCTCAACAATTGTTTGTAGGGTTTAGAATTTTTTCCTTAAAAATTATTATTTGTTATCTGCAAAGCTTGCATGGGTTTTCTGATTTTTCGCCATAAAAAATCATGGGAGGGTTTTGCTTGATTTTTTTTATCAAAAAATCAGGGTTTTACCACGTGATGTTTGGTATTTTACCACGTGATGTTGTCTGGTGTTTTCATGCATGATGTTTGATGTTTTACCGCGTGATGTTTGGTGTCTTACCACGTGGTGTTTTGGGTCTTGCCATGTGAAGTTTTTGGGTTTTGTTCGTTTTTTTCCACAAAAATCGCTTCAAGGGTTTTTACCCTTTTTTCCCACAAAAATGATGATTTGTATCTTTAGTTTTAGAGGGTTTGCCGATTTTTCCTCAAAATCATGGTTTCAGGTTTCAGTTTGGTTACCCAACATCAGGTTGGATGGATTCTGATATTCTTGGTCATTAACACTTTTCAGATCCAGGGAGGGTCTCCACCGCAGTAGAGTGTTCTTTTCATTTGTGATCAAAAGACCTGCAGTGTCTTTTGTAGGGTAGTTAGTAGATAGAATGACCATTAAGGGAGGGTATTAGAATATTTAATTATATTTTAGTCACCTATATTTAGTTCCTTGTTTAATGGTCATTTAGCTTTTTAGTTAATTAGCTTTTAAGCTTTATTTAGCGCTTAGCTTTTTAGTAGTTCACTTTAAACGACTTGTTCTTAATTTAGAACATCGTCCTTATAATCTCTTTATATACGCTTGTATATTGTTGAATAGATTATCCGATTATTGAATCATTCATTCAATTTATTTTTCACTAGTGACATTTCATGTTGAATTAGTTGACATACATCTGCATGAACTATTTAAAGGACTCTCTTTGCTCTCCAAGCTTGCCTGTCATCAAATGGAGCTCTATGTTTCCTTGGTTGTCAAGCTCCACAAATACCTTTCATTTGCTATTGGATGTCAGGTAGCCCATTTACCAAGCCCTCTTGGGTCAATTGAGAGAGATAGGTCAAATTAAGGTGCCCATATTGTTGATGCCAAAATGTACTGATGTCTGATGCGTTCTTGGCTGGCAATGCAAGTCAATCAATTTGTATAGGCCACAATCTTTCACACCAAGATCAATATATTTCTTGGCTGCTTTGTCAACTATGTAGCATTTGTGATTGTCACTTAATCTAACATACTAAGAGTAAATTAAGCTCCAATCTTTACACATGGTTCACATTAAGAAAAGTTAACATTTTCCCTCTAGAGGATTTTTGCACATTCCCCTTTCTTATTGTTTAATACTTCTCCCCGCCATAAAAAATCATTGAATCTTTAGAAGAATTGCAAGCAATGTACTCTTGAACTAGCCCTACATGTTGGTGAAGTGACATGATGATCTTGAATTTATGTACCTATCATATGCCATGGATTGATCTATTGAATTTTTGGCCATGAGTGCATAGAAGTTTGACTCTTTTGTATGTTCTGTGATATGAGTCTTTACTAAGGACCTCCTTGGTTGGTTTCTAATCAGCCAACCTGTCTTTGTAGTGCTTCTTCACATGACCCATCTTACCGCAGTTATTACATGATGTTGTGACGTGATGCTCTTGAATTTATGTACCTATCATATGCCATGGATTGATCTATTGAATTTTTGGCCTTGAGTGCATAGAAGTTTGAGTCTTTTGTATTTTCTGTGATATGAGTCTTAACTAAGGACCTCCTTGGTTGGTTTCTGATCAGCCAACCTGTTTTTGTATTGCTTTTTCACATGACCCATCTTACCGCAGTTATTACATGATGTTCTTCAGATTCTTTGTTATGTCCCCACTTTTGCTTAGCCCTTTCTTTCTGGACCATTTCTCTTTGCCCTTGTCTTTGGTTGCAAAGACTTGTTCTACATCCTTTGTTTCACTACTGCTATCAATTTGTTTGTTCCAATCGTCTTGCTGTGAGAGCTTATTGCAAAACTCTTCAAATTTTAGGTCAACATTCATAGAGGTGATGTGTAGTGTCTCAATAAAGTGTTCATAAGCATGCAGTAAGATTTTAAGTGTGATTACCACCATGTCCTCTTCCATGTTTTGATCAGTGATTGACAACTGATCTCTTGCAATGAAGCTTTCTCATCCATCATAATAAAAAAACTTTCTCACCCATCATAATAATAAAAAATTTCTTCAAGAAGGCTCTTCCCTTGTTTGAAGTCTCATGCAAATCTTGCAAAACATCTGCTGCCCCTACCTCAATCTTTAAACCATTGACCCCAGACAAATCTATAAGAGTCCTGTTCATAAAAAACTTGTCACTAGAGAACTAGTTACCATTAGCAATCTCCTTCTTTGTCTCTTCCTTTCTAGATTTTTGGTCACTTTAGTTCTTTGGCTTATTATTTCCAAGATGTTCAGGGTTTCTCTAGTTAATGAACAATCTTCCTCATCCTCCTCAAGATCCAAAGGCTCAAATCCTTCAACATCAACATCACAAGGGAGATTTGATTCTACAACCTTCTCTACCCTCAATGTTTCTATGACCTTTTGACTATCTTCATTAGTGAAGGATAAAGAACTACCCCAGCCTTAGCTACATAAACTTCCACACACTCCCTTGAAAAGAAAAGAAAGAAAGAAATTATATTAATCTCCATAGATGATCAAAAGCAGGTCAATGGGACTAGAGGTTACAACAGTTACAAAAGAAAATTGTAGGAAGAGAGAACTCTAGAATCAAAATAATAACGGTACAAAGACAAAATAAAGCACAATGCTGCTAACAGAGAGCACTACAAATAGCAATGAAAGGTGAAAAAGAGCCTCAAAAACATGCACTAACGAAGATTGGAAAGGAAATCTCATTGAATATCCTTGTTTGTGTCTGATATGGAGGAGATGTTTCAGCCATCACCGGCCTCTATGGGAGTGAAAGCTCGCCAGGGAATATCCAAGGTCAAAAGGCCACTCTGGGATAACCTAGGAGGATTCAAAGCACTTCCTCTAAAAACTCCTCTAATTTCCAAGGCTACTGTAGCTCCCATAGTGGAAAAGAAGCTCGTAATATGAGTTTGCACCTTTGGTTTGGTTGATGGCCGGTAAGTAGTAGATCTATGTCAAATGGGGCTGAGTCATGCCAATAGGAATTAGCAAAGCCATGATACAAAGGGAGAGCAAGCTGGGGAATTTGAGTAATCTAAGTGGTAATGGTGTGCTGAGAAAAGTGCTGCCTAACTGATCTATCAACTCTGAAAGAATAGATCAAGAGAAATCTTTTGCTTGTGCTGTTGAAAATCAGCCATGATTCTTCCAAACAAAATTTGGATCAGGTTTGCATATTTTAGGAGTCCATTTGTGCAAAAGAGCAACCTCAGTAGCTAGAACCTTTGAAGAGTGACACTCTTTCCTCTTATGGTCTAGCTTATTGCACCAAAAACATTCAAAGGGCAGCCTTTCATAGTTTATATATTGAATCCATTAGTCTGGTGCAGACAAAGAGTTGGATGGAATGGAAATGTCTACCATAATTAAAACCTTTGCAAATTTGTTCTGAGCACCGTTGATGTGTTTTTTAGACACAATCTAACACAGGATAAAATACCCAAAAGTATCTTATCCTCTCTTGATCAAAGTCTCTCAAATGCTGAAGATTCGCACAAGGATTACTTGAGATAACTCCAAGGTTCTTTAATGTTGCGTCACGACGTGTGGATAAGCTCAATGGCTGATGTGATTGCTGTTTCTTCAAGGGGCCTTACATTGAATACTTGAATTGCTGGAACTTAAATTCTAATTACTTGCGTGGAGAATTAAAAAAGGGCAAAAGAGATGGGTTTAGGAAGACTACGTTACTCCTAAGAATGCAAGAGACAATGAACGATTAGATGAAACTCAACCAAGCTTTGCTTCGCCATCAACGAACAACTCTACAAAGCTAGTGTGATCTCCTAAGGTAGGCACATGATGTTCAAATTACCATCAACAACAAAGACATCATCAAGGCAATGCATATCCAAGTGTGACTAGCAATTGAAGTTAAACTCATTGAAAATTCCAGTCGACCACACAAGGCATACTTACAGTCAGCAAATTGCTAGTGGTATGGATAAATGAATTTTATCATTAATCATTCACAACTCCTTTCATTCATCTAATTAACATGAAAGCAAATGAGAAGTAGAAACAATGTAGCTTGTTGAAATAACACATTTCACCATATCTTCAATGAAAAGAGTATATCCATTTACAAGCCTTAGCAACAATTTCTTCTTCCCTTAATCTATTCTAACTGCTTGCTATCTAACATCTATCTATCCCTGCTATTAACCTCCTATTGAGTATTAACTATTAATTCCTTACAAATGAGAGAGAAGCTTTTTATAGTGCTTCCTTTACAATGAGTGGCCAGGATCGATTTCAGATCAATGGCCAAGATTTTACAATGAAACCCTAATTAGGGTTTGTTACAACAAATTCCCCATAGCCAATGAAATAATAACAAAAATGTGGACACATGTCCATCCTGATTTCAAACGAATGAGAATTGAGGTTATGTACATGAAATAGTATTTGATGAAGCGCCATGTGTCATTTGCTCCACGTTTTGATGAATCAGGTTCAAGGAACTTGAACTTGCTGATGTGGAAGTAACTTGATTGATTGATGATGAGAGGATGCCATCTCAGTTTGCTAATCTGAAACTATCTCCATTCCTTGATCATGCCCGTTCTTCTTTATTCACTTTGGAAATTTTACTTCTTGTGATGCATTCCCAACCTCAACCTTTTGAATCTTGAAGTGCTTTCTTCCTTAAGCTTCTTTGATCTTGGAATTCTTTGATGTAATTTCTGACCTCATGTTTCAAATCCTTTGTTTGGTGAAATTCCCATGATGCTTCCTCCTTCTGACTGAAGTTATGACGATCTTTACATGGAGCAATGTTGCCTTAATATTGTTGTTGCATCTTTCACTTTTCTTCTTCTCCTTTATACTAGCAATGCTTCTTGCAATATTGATCCTCTTCTGGTAGGATTTATGTTGAAGCATGAATCCTAATGTTATGAGTCCTCCAACGAGCTTATCTTTCCTCTTGATGTCAATTCTGTGCAACCATACCTGAAAAGAGGAAAATAGGAATAAATTTCAAAAATATTAAATCATGAAATTGTCTCCTTAAAGCTTTTCAAAATCTGGAAATGATCCCTTTAGGACTGAAAATGCAAACAGGTCAGAAAATGTAAGACTTCTGGTCCGATTTGTCCCTTATCTGCATTTGATTGTCTCTTTTCGGTCTGATCACTTACACTTCACCTCTGATTTTATTGTGCTATAGTCCTCCAATGCCTGATTGCTGATCTCTTTTGATTCTTGATGGATGCTGATGAAATTTGCTTCTAAATTCTGATTTTAGTTCACTGCAAATCTGTTTTGAACATTAGTCAATAATCAACCTGATTCGCATCAAATCAGGCCCTTTTCCACTCTGTTTAATGCTTGATCCATAGATTTGATCTCCACTCCTGAGAAAGTCCAGGCCTCTGCTCTGTCTGATTCAAATCAGTACACAGAAGAAAGAATTTGCTTTATGTTTTGATCAAACGAAATGATCAAAACATTCCCTTTATAAGTGCTCAAAGGATGGGGTGTGTCCCTTTACTCAAAAGCCGACTTAATCACATTTATTAAATGTTTTGTAATTGCTTTGAAAAAAGGCCGACTTTGTCCTGGAATGAATTTGTTTTAATTTTTAAGTTTCAACGGTTTCTGAACTTTTCAAAATACAATGCTACACACGTTGGCCTTTATCTCCTTTTAGCTGGCATCAAATGTGATTAATCTTATTTTTAAATCAAACATCTCCTTTTGGTGTGTGGGTCCCTTTCATCCTAGGTGGCATTAAGACTTCTTTAATAATGATCTTCTTTTTATCCCTTGTGCGTGGGTTTTGGAGTCAAAATAAGGTCAGCCTCATCTTTGAGTGGGCCCCAATTTTCTTCCTTGCTGGCGCTAGACTCTTATTCCATGCCTCTGCTTGGTCATTGATAGGAAGTTCACTCCTAAGAAGGAGCAAAGGAAGTAAGATTCGCTCCAACTAAGGAGCAATGGAAGTGCTGTTCGCTCCAAATTGGGAGCAATAGAAGTGCACTTCGCTCCAATTGAGGAGCAATGGAAATGCAATCAAAGGCTTGCTTCAATTCAAGTGCAATGGAAATCAAATTCTAAACTTAGGCAAAGGAAGATCGCTCCACAACACAAGCAAAGGAAATGGCTTAAAAAAAGGTTCACTCCAAAACCAAGGCAAAGGAAGTGAACTTCACTCCAATTGGGGAGCAATGGAAGTGCACTTCGCTTCAATTGAGGAGCAATGGAAATCGTTCTTACCCAGCAGCAAAGGAAGGTGGTAGCTCAAAAATTCGCTCCTATGCAAGAGCAAAGGAAATCGCTCCAAAACTTGAGCAAAGGAAATGCATCAAAGAAGTTCGCTTCAAGACCTAGGCAATGGAAATTTGCTCCAAAACACAAGCAAAGGAAGTCGCTCCAAAATGCAAGCAAAGGAAGTTCCTTCAAAAAGAAATTCGCTCCTAAATGGGGGCAATGGAAGTGCATTTCGCTCTCATGAAGGAGCAAAGGAAATGATTCATTTCTTGCAATGCTGATTAGGACAGTCAAAGGAAATGCTGTCAGTGCTTGGAATTCCTTAGAAACTTTGATTTGCATCCATTTAATTAGTGGGACCCAAGCAAGGCTACGGTGGTAAAGGAAGTCAAAGGAAATGCTATGTCTTAAAACAAGCTTTTTAAATCTCCATTTCAGATTTTGTGGGGCCCAGCATGTGTGAGAGGAATGTGAGGGAAGTGGTAAGGGAACCTGCTACATGGGGAAAGGGAAGGAAGTGGAAGGAGAGGGTAGGGAAGTAGAGGAGTGGGATGTAGGGAAATGAGGGGTAAAGTGAGTGCTACGGTGGGGTAAGGTAGATCTAGGATGTGGGAGGTATAAGGGGTAATGAAAGGAGTTCGGATAGAATAAGGGTAAGGGTAAGGGTAGGGGTAGGGGTAGGGGTAGGGGTAGGGTGGAAAAGGAGTGTGGGTAATGTAGGAGGTGGGGTAGGATAGAAGGTAAGCTTAGGGGAATAGGGGGGTAAAGGGTAAGGTAGGAAGTAGGAGGTGTGGTAAAATGGAAGTTGGGAAGTGTAAGATAGGATGGGATGGAAGTTAGTGAAGGGAGGCTATGATGTAGGATGGAAGTAGGTTTAGGCTAAACAGAGGGTGGTTTAAGATAGGATGTAGGTTAGGAAAAAGTTAATTAGGAATAAAGGTGGGAAATGGGAATAGTTAGGTGGGTAGGGAGGTAAAGGAAAAGGGTAGGCTAAGGGGAGTAGAGGTAGGAGGGTGGAGGATGTAGGTGTGGGCAAAGGTAGGTGTTGATGTGTTTTTTACGCACATGCGAACACATAATAAAATACCATAAGTATCTTATCCTCTCTTGAACAAAATCTTTTGGATGCTGAAGATTTGCTTAAGGTTCATCCAAGAAAGACTCCAAGGTTCATGAATGTAGGGTCTCTACGTGTGGATAAGCTCTGTGGTTTGATGTGATTATGCTGGAATCACAAGGAGACTTACATTTGAATGCTTGCTTTGCTAGAACTCGATCATCTGATATTGCTATATGGTGATGCTCTTTGTCCCAACCTAGCTTGATTTTGAAAAAAATCAAAATGGCAAAAGGTAAAAGGTTGAAAGCCTATTCTAAGACCTAGAATATAAGAACATAGATGAATGACTATATGGAACCCTACCGAGCGAGGTCTCACCATCAACTTGAACAATTTGACACAAGCTCAGTGCAATCTTCTAAGGACGTTTCAAAGATTTTCAAATCGATACCATCAAACATTGATCACCATTCAAGTTAATGCATAAACAATGAGTGTAAAACGATTTGAAATTAAGCTCATATCATTCCAATTGACCACACAAGGTGCACTTACAATCAGGAAGAGGCTAGTGGTATGGACTGGGTGGATTCCACGCAAATGCATTCAACAAATTCCCCCATTCAATCTAATTATTTATCATCTAACATGAAGATCCATCAAGAAACCATGCACGTTATAAAGAAACAACACACTTCACCATAACTTCAATGAAAATGGAGTTCATTTACAACCTAGGCAACAATTTCTGCCTTCTACTCTACTCTAACTTCTATTCTATTCTCTCCTAACTATTAGCTATTCTCCAACTATTAACTATTCGCTCTTAACTATTCTTCAACTATTAACTATTACAAATGAAGAGTCAGAGCTTTTATAGAGAGCTCATTTACAATGAATGGCTAGGATTGATTGTCCATCAATGGCCAGGATTCTACAATGAAAACCCTAATTAGGGTTTGTTACAACAAACTCTCCTTAGCCAATGAGAAAATTACATTCCATGAATGTGGACCAATAGATATCGTGGGTAGGTGCCTCGGAGTTTGTGCCATCACTGGTGAGTCAGGTACATTGAATTAAGACTTGTTGATGTGGAACTTCTTTGATTGGTGGAGATGACTAGGATGCCACTTCAATTTGCACCTTTGTAGGCTTGATTTGATTGATCTCTTCAAAATAGCTCGCTTGCCTTGAGTGATTGTATGATTTCTCCTTAATACTCCTTTGATTTCTTCATGCCTTCAGGGTGTGGTGAGAATCGAGATTCCTCTTAGGTATTTTGTGCTTGTAAATGAAGCGTTCCCTTTACATGTTGGTGTAGATATCTTCCTTGCAACTTGATCTTAATCTTCTCTTTACCTCTTCTCTGTCTATCAACTTGCAAATGCTCCCACCAAAGAGATGCATGGCCTTTCAACTGGGTACATGCATATTTCACCTTCCTTTCTTCTGCAGTTTTTTCAAAATCCAAATACTTCTCCATCTCTGAGATCCAATCCATCAATTCATCTGAATCCAACTTCCCATCATATAATGGTGGGGTAAAATGAGGTTTAGTATTTGCCCTACTCAAAACCCTCAAAAACCTTTCCTCATTCGGATCAACTGCCGGTGGGTTTACTTGTTTTGTTGGGGCTTATTCTCCTTCATCTTCACTTACATCTTCAATGTGTCGGCCTCTTCTCTGGGCTGTCTCCATGGCTTCTAATTGGGCTGCTATCCCTCGCAGCATTTCCATCATAGCAGGGTTTGCATTCCCACGCGCTCCACTATTCCTAGTTCCTCTTCGCGCCATCGTTTACGCTACTCCTTTGCAGCTGTAGGTTGGATTCATAGTCTGCCACCCTACAACAAAAATCTCAGGACACGCAACCTTTGGAACGAAAACTCGCTCGGATACCACTTGAAGCAGTCACCGGTTAGGAGGGACCTCAAAGAGATCAATCTGGACCGGTCAGCAAGAGTAACACAACGGAAACACAAAGATATGATGGAGGCAATGCATAACAGATTGTATTATAACATGAAAATTGATTACTACCAATCGGTAACAACTGGGTTACAGCATAGCTGGCTCACAAGCTTGCTAGAACATGCTCAAAATACATAATAGGTCACAACCGGGACCTTCAATCTTAAGATCTATCTTCTATGCTCAGCCTAGCTATCTTCTTGTTTGATTGTTACATTCTAATGCTCAATACAATGATTTATACGATTCAAGGGGATCCGATCGGCCCAAAAAGGGATCAAAACCTGAAGAACAAGACCTAACGTGTAAAACCAACAAGATCGGCCTCTGCCAAGAGATTCCTCCAGAAAATCCAAAGGATGAAGTGTAGATCGTGGGAAAAGGTCGGCCACACGCCAACATCGAAATCAACGCTTAGGGCTCCGCAAGCGTCGGAAGGGTTTCGATAGATCACAAATGCAAATAGGTCCAGGCAACCGGTAACAAGAAATTGTCAACCGGTAACATGAAAATGTCAAGGAAACCGATAGCGATAACTTGCCGGAAAATGATCCAAATGCGATGCGGTTTGGAAATAAGAAAGATGATCAAGTCTTCAAGTAGAATCCAACTCCACAGGATCCAGTGAGCCAAAACAGGTACACACAGAAAGAAATGCTGAAACTGCAAACAAAAAGCAAAACAAAAAGGAAAATATTTTTGGTTGATGCAAGATTGCTATGAACCGGGGATGCTCCTGCATTAGTTAAGTTGGTGAAGGGATTGGGTTTGGGCACTCACTGGCAGTGCTGGGAGAAATGGAAGTGAGAAAACCTTGGCTGGGCAAAGGAAGTGCTATCAATGCCTCGGTTGCTCTTTCAAGACGGCAAAAGAAATTTTCCTATTTTTAGCCAAATTTAGCATTTCATCCCTAGTTCTGTAAGCAAAAAACTGACATCACTTCATCCTAAAGAGAGAGACTTGATTTGACATCACTTCATCCTAAAGGGATGTGGAAGGAGATGGAAGTGGTAGTGGGGGGTAAAGGTGAAGGTAGGAGAGGGGAATGGGAAGGGATCGGATTTGGGCACCCACTGGCAGTGCTGGGAGAAATGGAAGTGAGAAAGCCTTGGCTGGGCAAAGGAAGTGCTGTCAATGCCTCGGTTGCTCTTCCAAGAGGGCAAAGGAAATTTTCCTATACTTAGCCAAATTTAGCATTTCATTCCTAGTTCTGCAAGCAAAAGAATGACATCACTTCATCCTAAAGAGAGAGACTTGATCAGCTCCTGAGCAACTACAAACAAAAGGTTAATAGCAAAGACTCGACAACTACCAACGGCTAAGCTAAGACAACTACCCTAGAAAGCGAAAAAGTGGGGGTCCCCATTTGCAATGGGGCGATGGTGTGAATACATCACAACAAGCACCTTTGTAATCTGGATCAATTCTAACAAAATCACCAACCAGCTTTGCTATTAACTTTAGCAAACCAATATTTCGCATAACTGAAGGAAGATTATAAATGCGTGTCCAAATTGGAACTTTGGAAATTTTCGACCTTTGGATTGAAGAAAGGTTTGCAAAGATACATGAAAACACCAACCCTGCCATAGAACCAAGGACTGCTGGTCCAAAGAAAATCTTGATCATCAGGAGTCTGAAATAGAATAAGAAACCTGTAGAGATCAGGGACACAGAAAGGCTTTTGAGTCTTTGACATTACTCCAAATTACTTCCATCCATTTGTGTATCTCCACAGTAGAAGGCCTTCTACCCATAAACCTGCAGACCTGGATGTTCCGCCCATATGATTGGAAATAGGATCAATGCATTGATCACAAGTTAAAATGACAAAGGTTTGGGGTGTCCTTCACAAAACAAATTGGGATGTTGTTGACGTGTATTTTGTACACCATCATACACAGAATAAAATACCTAAAGGCATCTTATCCTCTCTTGAGAAAATAGTCTCTAACTGCTGAAGATTCGCGTAAAGGATCAGTTAGGTAGACTCCAAGGTTCTTTGATGTAGGGTCTCTACGTGTGGACAAGCTCCAGTGGTATGATGTGATTTGCTGGAATCACAAGGGGACTTACATTGAACTTCCGATCTGCTTTGCTGGACACAGGCTCTTACTAACTTAGATTTGGAAAAAATGGAAAAAGGATAAGGGCGAAGAGAGGATCTAATCCTAATACTAAGAATGTAGGAGCAATGATTGATCTTTGACAAAACTCTAACTAGATCTTGTTTTGACATCAATGGAACATCTACACAAGACTAGTGCGATCTTCTAAGGGAGCTTTATGATGTTCAAATCATCACCGCAGGCATAGATACCATCCAAGTTGATGCATATCAATGAAGAGGCGACAAATTGAAATTGAGCTTAAGCTGAATGATTCCAGTTGACTACGCAAGGCAAGTCTGCAATCAACAAACTGCTAGTAGTATGGATGTACGAATTCCACCATCAATCAATCACATTTCCTCCATTCATCTAATCATCTACCATCTAAGATTGAAGACTCAACAAGAAACCATGCAAATTGCAAGAAAAACGACATATTTCACCATTACTTCAATGAAAATGGAGTTTGTTTACAATCAATGGCAACAATTTCTTGCCTTGTCCTCCTATTCTACTCTCTAACTACTTTCAACTATTTACAACTCTATCTAATTCTATCTAAAATTCACCTTTACAAAATGAAATGCCTGGGCTTATATAGTGCCCACAATACAATTTGATGGCTTAGATCAATTCAAGATCAATGGCCAAGATTCAACAATGAAAACCCTAATTAGGGTTTGTTACAACCATTACATAACATTTAATGTTTGACCAATGATAAAATTGTATTGCTTGGACACATGTCCCTTTTAGAAAAATCGACCAATGGATAGTCGGGGTAGGTACATCGGAGTTTGTGCCACCTTCCATGAGTTAAGTACATTGAATCTGGACATGCTGAGATGGACTTCACTGATTGGAGAAATGATGACTAGGACGCCACCTCATTTGACACTTGGAACTTGGTAGATATTCAACTTGATGTTGTTGAGAAGCTTGCTTTAATTAATTCATCTGGAACTATTTTGCTTCTTCAACGAGCCCTTGTTCTAACTCCTTGCGTCCTTGATGTGCAGGAAGATGATGTACCTCGCCTTGGAACGCTGGATTGCCCTTGATGATGTTAGTCCAAAGAAGGTCGTCCATGTCCTGGCTTGATCGTCCTGGCGAAGATCGTCCTGGCTCCGGCTTGATTTTCCTTGAAGAGATCTCCATTTGATGCCTACACAACATTTCAAAATCAGTACCATGATTTTGCAATACATAACATAAATTAGAGAGCAAATTTTAGGAAACTTAATGATAAGTTCTTTATTAATCATTTCCTAAAAAAGACTGAGCTAAGGCAAAACAAAATTCCAAAATTCAAAATTAAGGAAATGACGATCAACGTTCAAAATCAAAACAATAAATTCATATTGCCATACCTCTCTTAAGAGCTAAACTCTAAAATGCAAAATGAGGAATTTGCCTAGGCAAAATTTGAAATAAGATGGTCTTGATGTGATCTTCAAAAGAACGTTCCTCTTATCAACTTCGCCACCCTTGGAATCTTTGATGTGTTCTTCAATGTCCTTGGCAAGTTCGCCTAACTTGAAACTTCAAGTTCGCCTCTCCTTTGGATAGTAGTTTCGCACCACCTTTGATTGAATTCGCTCCTCTTCTTGAATGATAATTTCGCCCTTCCTTTGCCTTCTCCAAGTTGCATATGAGAGATGATAAATGATGATGTGAAAATGAAATAAACACCTTCCTTTATAGGCGCTCACCTTCATATTGACCTTAGGCCGACTTTTTGCAAAATATAGCAATTAAAACGATTTTTAAATAAATAATAAAGGCCGACCTTGACAAAATAAACCCAAGCGCTCCCTTTTGATTTTTATTAAATTAATAATTAATTATTAAATGCCTTTATTTTTAATTAATAAATTTCGATTTTTTACAAAGGCAAAAAATAATTAATAAATACATACCATGCGCTATTTAAATGCTTTTAATTAAATATCGATTTTTTTTTTTAGCATTTAAATAAATTTAAAAAAATGTGTTTTAAGCGCCAAAATGAAAAAGTGAGAAGATACGTACCTCATCGCCCTGGTCCCTGACTGAGGGACAGGAGCGATCCATCAATTTGGTCATGATTCTTGCAATTTTTACGTCCAAGGTCTTCATCCTTACGTCCAAATCGCCATTTTAGCTGGGTCCTTTGAGTTAGATTGACTTGCATGTGTGAATGAGTGCCTTTGGATGTAATATCGCCCTGGTCCCTTCCTGAGGGACAGGAGCGATCCTAGTGTCCTGGCTCAAATTTGCAAACTTTTGATCTTTGTTCTTCATTCATTGTCTTCCAAAGGACGTCCTTGACCATGCCTATCTTTGCCTTGTCTTGGTTTTGACGGAACATGAGTGTTTTAGTAAAAATCGCTTTGGTCCTTGTCCAAAGGACAGGAGCGATATAGGCTCTTTGTGCAAAGTGAGAAGATACGTACCTCATCGCCCTGGTCCCTTGGAGAGGGACAGGAGCGATCCATGATTTTGTCTTGATTTTTGCATTTTTCACGTTCAACTCCTTCATCTCCACGTTCAACATTAGTCATCATGATGAGCTCTTCGAATTTGATTGCCTTGCATGCGTTCATGAGTGTCTTTGGATGTTCATCGCCCTGGTCCTTGTCCAAAGGACAGGAGCGATCTTCAAATTTCCACGTTCAATATGCATCCTTTTATCTTCGATCTTCATTGTGATGTCCTCCAAACGTCGTCCCTTGCCTCGCTTAACCTCACCTTGCTTTGATCTTGAAGGAATATGAGTGCTCTTGATAGGATCGCCCTGGTCCTTGTCCAAAGGACAGGAGCGATGTGAGCTTTTTACCTTGATTAGCAATGTTTGGACGTTCAAAACTCTTGTATGTTATCTTCAAACGATGCCTTAGACCTTGCATTACCTTATGAAATCTTGTTCTTACGTAAATCTTGCACAAAATGACCAATGCATCTAACATCGCCCTGGTCCCTTGGAGAGGGACAGGAGCGATCTATGTCCTAGGATGCGAATTTCATCATTGTGACGACCTTTTAATGTTTGTGCTTGCTAAAGACGCCTTGAAATGTCCCTCGCCACCTTGTCTTGACTTGGATCGACCTTGAACTTGCATAGGAAGTAACATCACCATTGTATCGCCCTGGTCCCTTGGAGAGGGACAGGAGCGATCCTCCTTTTGTAGCCTTTATCTCACTTTGTCAGGTTCCAAGTCTATATTCAACGGATTCGTCTTTCTTCACTCCATTCGTTCATGCCTTGACATTGTTTGTAACTTTGCAAGAAAATCAATTATATCAAAAATCGCTCTGGTCCCTTCCTGAGGGACAGGAGCGAACTAGACATTTAGGACCTTTGTGGACGTCCAAACAATCTTCATTTTGTATTCAATGCGTCCATCTCATGTTCTTCCTTGCTTTTGAACGTACACTTGTCTTGACATTTGCCTGGATTCTGTCTAATGAAGGAAATCGCTCTGGTCCCTGGGAGAGGGACGAGAGCTACAAGGTACCTCGCCCTGGTCCCTTGGAGAGGGACAGGAGCGATTTTGCTCTTGTGGGCCTCATTTCACTTCATCACCTTCGAAAATTATATTCAACGGATTCGCAATGCCTCCTTTCATTCATTCATGCCTTGAGATCGGTTGAAATTTGGCGAGAAAATCATCTACAACAAAAATCACTCTGGTCCCTTCCTGAGGGACAGGAGCGAACTTAAGCATTTTGGTCCTTTGTTGACGGTTGATAATCTTCAATTTGTCTTCAACGGGTTCGATTGACCTCCTTTCTTGCCTTCGAACATAAAATTTGCTTGATCTTTGCCCAGATCGTACCTTATGAAGAATTTCGCTCTGGTCCTTCAGTGAGGGACAGGAGCGAATTTGACCCTCTAGGCAAAACTTCATCATCTCATTGTTTTTGATCAAGTCTGGATGTTCTATCATGCTCATTTCGTCCTTCACCATGCCTTTGATGTTTCGATTCGTCCAAACAAGGTCAGGAATGGCTCAACTAAGCATTTTCGCTCTGGTCCCTTGGTGAGGGACACGAGCGATTCGCCTTGGTCCCTTGGAGAGGGACAGGAGCGCTTTTCGCTCTGGACCCTTGGAGAAGGACACGAGCGAAATTTGACTTTTCGCACTCTCGATCAGGACAATTTTAATGGAATATAACATTAAAGTATAAGTGACATTTCCTTCTATGTTTCTTCTTTCTTATACTTTAAGTTATATTCCATATATACTTTCAGGATGTTTGAGAGTGGTTTCAGACCTCCAGGAGTTATATTGCAAAATCTAGTTTTTGGAGGTTTTTTTTCAGTTTCCAGACTTAGTCAAATTTCAGGGTCAGGACATTCCAGACTTAGCCAAATTTCAGGATCAGGACCTCACTCAAGCCGGACTTGCTTATCCATGCGATCTCCCCGACAGCACTTCAAGTTATATTCATTTGATAAAATGTACCTCTTTGGACCTTTTCACATCGTCAAGACGTTAAAATCTTGCAAGGACAAAGCAAAATTGGATTTGTAGCTCCGGTCCTTCACTGAGGGACAGGAGCGATTTTTCCCCTGGAGGCATTTCTGTGCTCATGAAAATCTTCAATTTATATTCAATGGAAAGATCTCGCCTTTCTCCATCACTTCCAATTCGTAATTCATCTTGACCCTGCAGGAATAGTAAGATATTTGAAAACGAGCTCCCGTCCTTCACTGAGGGACAGGAGTGATTTTGCTCCTACAGGCCAAAATAACATGATTTTACACATTTTAACACTTCACAAGGCGAAAACAAATCATTTGAGATGCCTAGGATCAAAAATCAAAAATGTCAAAATTTGGTCAAAAATATTCAATTGGACAAAAATTCACATTTCATCTTCAACACTTAGACAAATTTAAGCTCTGCATTCAAAATTCCAATTGAAAATAGACCATTCTGGCGAATTCATTTCATTCAAAATTTGCATTCTAGAAAAGGAAATTCAAAAAGCTCCCAAAAGTGACTGGATTTTGGTCCGAAAAGACGGTAATTAGAACCCTAAGGCTTGACCCTAAATCCAGACAACTAACAAACTAACAAAACCCTAGAAAAAGCAAAGCGAAAACGAGCAAAACGAGCAAAAAACATGGGTCCCCATTTGCAATGGGGCGATGTGTGAAAACGTCACAACAGATGTCACCTAAACAATTGGAAACAGAGCCTTGCTGGTTCTCATCACTAGAAGCCAGTGATTTATTCTGCTGCTTGACTTCAAGGGATGTCTTCAGCTGATAAAGTCAGTTGTTAGTATCCGGACCAGTACTATCAGAGTCTTCTCTTTGGGGTTTGTCTTCTACAATAGGCACCCTAATAAGAACAGGGCAATAAGGCATGTCCTCATTTAAAATCTGTGCCTTGCAAAAGGGCCTGTAAGAATGATAAAGATCTGAAGTATTTTTATTGGCTTGAGAAAACATCCTCTTCTTGGGCTTGTCCTCCTGCAAAAGTGCTTTCCTAGATGTACATTTCACTTTCTGAGGATCTCCATCATCATTTGCTTCTCCCATTGATAAACCCTTCACTGCTATTGTTGACACTGTTTTTGCTCCTGGTGCACACAGAAAACCCTTGCTGCAATAAGCTTTTGATTTTTTATCCTTTGCTGAGGCTTTTTCTGCCCTCTCTGAAAGACTACTCTGTGCGGTATTATTTAAAAAGGCTCCTGCCATCCTGGGAACTGCAGCTGAATTGCTCTATTGCCATTCCATCTGCAGTTGCACCGTCATAATCTTCTTCACCAGCTCCTACCAGAAGTTAGAAACTTATGTTCTGTACCACACCTCTTATAGCTAGCATTCCAAATCCTTGCATGTTATTAGTGTCTTTGTTATCCAAAGCTTAATCTTCATTTAAGTTTCACAGTTAACTTGGGATTTCAAAACTCCACCCAAAATAATGGCAAGGATATGCTGGAGTTTCTGTTGAGTATAAACATCAAACTTATAAATTTTGAAAATCAATTCATGTAAATAGTTTACATTGCTTTTAAGTGACTAATTCATGTGGATTTAAACCAAAAGTAGCAGTATGAGATGGACACTTTCCAAAAAATGGGTTGTGGTTTGCGTTGAATAATTGGAAACTGTCAGAAGAAATATTTGGCATGGATCAATTTCTATTGCTGTTCCTTCTTTTAGAACTTCACATCCTGCTTGTGAACTTTTTAATTTTTGCTAATGTTTTCGCACTTTTCAGTTTATGCCACTAGTTTATTTTCTTTAATTTTTGATACTTGAAGGGCACTTAAGGAGGATTTTGTTAATGATTTGAGATAACAGCATAATTGAAAGTTGTCTGTTCAACATGACTTGCTATTTCATTGATGATGCATATTGATTGAATTCAGATAGAAACAATGTGTTGAGTTTGTTTATTTGTCTGTAAGTACTTGGAATCATATAATGATACTTCATGGTTGGCGCTAAAGAAGTTATTATCATTAGCTCAATTTTATCTCTTAAAGTACAACATATGACACACCATAATCTCTAATGCCTTAATCAGATATTCCTGCTGATGCTTAGATTGTCCTATAAGGATTACAATCTAGGCAATATGTCATGCTGTGGTTTGCTGTTTTTGGTTTTCTCTTTGTTAACAAAATGTTATGCTTACTTTAAGGGTTATTTACAGTATGGCAGATCATGAGGAGGGCAGCTCGCATAATTTAGACAAGTCAAAGGAAAAAAGGGTTCCCGTCTTTGTCATGATGCCATTAGACACTTTTGGAATAACTGACTCAGGGATTGGAAAGATAAAACGGTATTGTGTTATCCTATTTCATTTTGTTGATAGAGATGTATTTCTCACCTCTTTTATGTTTATGCCAATGAATGATGATTGCAGAGTCCTTGGCTTTATAAAAAGCAATTTTCATGTTTTATGCATATTTCTTTTCCTTTTATGTTTTAACAGCTTAACCAGATCAAAAGGTGGCTCTTTCTTCCTGAAGAATATTGTGAAGCTTGATACATATTAGTCTTCTTTCCTTGCTTAATGTTACAGACTTAAGGCTTTGTCCGTGTCACTACGCGCGTTGAAGTTGGCCGGTGTACATGGGGTTATGGTTGAGGTTTGGTGGGGAGTTGTTGAACGCGTTTCACCTTTGCAATATGATTGGTCAGTCTATGAGGATCTGTTTAAGATGACATGTGATGCAGGCCTAAAATTGCATGTAGTCTTATCATTCCATGCATCCTTGTACCCCTTTTCAAGTCCAAGAGCCAACATCAGCCTTCCACTATGGGTTGTAGAGGTATTTATAATTTGTTCTTAGTTGAGTCAACTTTTCTGTTGTATTCATGCCGTACAATTCCACAACTTTGGTACATGCTTCATTTTTAAATTCAAAAGGAAGTTGTGTACAAGCTATTGTACCAAACATGACACATTTGAAATTTCTGTAATCCTGTGCCCTGATATTTACAAATGTGCAGATTGGAAATATGAATAAGGACATCTATTACAGAGATAGACATGGTTATCCTAGCGACGAATATCTGTCGATTGGTGTTGATCAAATACCTTTGTTCTATGGCCGAACAGCTGTTGAATGCTATGAAGATTTTATGTTCAGTTTCATAGATAGATTTCAAACACTTATGGGAAATACGATTGAAGGAATTACCATTGGCCTTGGTCCATCAGGTGAACTAAGGTATTTTCAGATGCACATCTGGACTATTTTAAAGTATCTGTTTGTTTTGCAGTGGATGGCAACCTATGAAAGCAATGCACTTGCATAAAGTGTGGTTGATTGTTAAGGTAGGTGTAAATATTATTGTTTCTATGATTGACACTATATGTGGCTAAGATTAGCTGTCTGATTTCATTTGAGATGCATTTACTAAATGGAAAATATTAAGACATTTGTTTATTTATTAGATACATCAAGAATATGAAAGTAAGCTGGCCTAAGGCAACGGTGTGTTTATCAAATGGAAACCTCATCATGAGTAAAATATTTACCTCATGTAACATAAAATTGTGTTGTGCCACACTCATCATTCCCTTGTAAATAGGTTGTTTTGCTACGTATGAAAGGTGGAATTAATTAAAATGATTTTAGCATAGTTGAAAAATTCGGACTTGGCAAGGCCTGAAAATGTGACTAGGCAAAAACTCGACAACTTCAAAAATTCCTTAAATTTCATTAGAAACACAATTTTTTTACCAAATTCAATGAGGAGATGCATCCAATGAGTCAATAAATGAGTACATAAAAGAAACAAGCCGAGTCTAGCTATATTTAACTGATTTAAATGCAAATTGGGTACAAAATGGCATCCTCATGTGGATTGCTGATGGCTGATAGTCTGAAACAAAATGAAAATAGCAAATTGTTTTGGTAAAACTAAAGTCTAAAAGTAAATACGACATCAAAATTTTTTACATCTTCCTCTTCCCATCTCTAGTGAAAAACCTACGGGAGGGGTAGAACTAGAGGGTCTAGTCCTAGGAGTCCGTTGTGGCTCTGCCATCTTGCTTGGTATCATGACAGGCTATGGCTTGACCTCCATCCTGGATGTAGATGCTGGTGGCATTGGCAATGATGGCAAGCTGCACAAGGAGTTAGATGTGAGAAAAACCCGACAATAGAAGAGGTGCAGGGGCTATTATGCCCAAGAATTTTTTTTTAAGATAATTTTTTGACGCGTCTAGGCCTCTTTTTTTAATGCAGCTGAGTTTTTGCCAGTCTCGCCGAGTTTTTAAAAACCTGCAGAGCAAAAACTCATCGAATACTTTGAGTAATTCATCTATGGATTTTATTATTGAGTTACAAAAAGGAACACATGCAAAACGCAAATAAGGGTTGCAATTGGATGAGACACGTCTGGGCCTCTTTTTTTTAATGCAGCCGAGTTTTTGCCAGAGACTTGCCTGGTTTTTAAAAACTTGCAGAGCAAAAAAACTCGCCGAGTACTCTGAGTATTTCATCCATGGATTTTAGTACGGAGTTACAGAAAGGAACATGTAGAACACAACTATGGGTTGCAATTGAATGAAATAGATGAAGAGCGAGCAAGAAAATTAAGTTTTTGGGAAAGAATAATTTATTAACTCAAGAGTCTAAACATCAAAAGTTTCCAAGTTTTTTCTCTGGAGTTAGGGGAATGAATCATCAAAATTAATTTTTTGCTTAAAGATAGAAGTTGATAATTTGCTTGAAGT